>NW_027445506.1:0-70048 GCF_035582795.1 Mycteria americana | reverse complement strand
AGCCCGGCTGCCAAATTGGAAACGTCCAGAGATTGCGCCCACAGGAAAGATGCCAGCACTGAAAGCTCTAGCTGGTTTTCACTGTCCCTTGGAACTGCATTCGCTGCCACACAGACATTCGCGCTCTGCTAAAGCATTGCTTCCTAATGGGGCAACACTCTGTATCTCTCTCTGGCAGAGCCCGGCTGCCAAATTGGAAACGTCCAGACATTGCGCCCACAGGAAAGCTGCCAGCACTGAAAGCTCTAGCTGGTTTTCACTGTCCCTTGGAACTGCATTCGCTGCCACACAGACATTCGCGCTCTGCTAAAGCATTGCTTCGTAATGGGGCAACACTCTGTATCTCTCTCTGGCAGAGCCCGGCTGCCAAATTGGAAACGTCCAGAGATTGCGCCCACAGGAAAGCTGCCAGCACTGAAAGCTCTAGCTGGTTTTCACTGTCCCTTGGAACTGCATTCGCTGCCACACAGACATTCGCGCTCTGCTAAAGCATTGCTTCGTAATGGGGCAACACTCTGTATCTCTCTCTGGCAGAGCCCGGCTGCCAAATTGGAAACGTCCAGACATTGCCCCCACAGGAAAGCTGCCAGCACTGAAAGCTCTAGCTGGTTTTCACTGTCCCTTGGAACTGCATTCGCTGCCACACAGACATTCGCGCTCTGCTAAAGCTTAACTTGGTAATTGGGCAACACTCTGTATCTCTCTCTGGCAGAGCCCGGCTGCCAAATTGGAAACGTCCAGAGATTGCGCCCACAGGAAAGCTGCCAGCACTGAAAGCTCTAGCTGGTTTTCACTGTCCCTTGGAACTGCATTCGCTGCCACACAGACATTCGCGCTCTGCTAAAGCTTAACTTGGTAATTGGGCAACACTCTGTATCTCTCTCTGGCAGAGCCCGGCTGCCAAATTGGAAACGTCCAGAGATTGCGCCCACAGGAAAGATGCCAGCACTGAAAGCTCTAGCTGGTTTTCACTGTCCCTTGGAACTGCATTCGCTGCCACACAGATATTCGCGCTCTGCTAAAGCATTGCTTCGTAATGGGGCAACACTCTGTATCTCTCTCTGGCAGAGCCCGGCTGCCAAATTGGAAACGTCCAGACATTGCGCCCACAGGAAAGCTGCCAGCACTGAAAGCTCTAGCTGGTTTTCACTGTCCCTTGGAACTGCATTCGCTGCCACACAGACATTCGCGCTCTGCTAAAGCTTAACTTGGTAATTGGGCAACACTCTGTATCTCTCTCTGGCAGAGCCCGGCTGCCAAATTGGAAACGTCCAGACATTGCGCCCACAGGAAAGCTGCCAGCACTGAAAGCTCTAGCTGGTTTTCACTGTCCCTTGGAACTGCATTCGCTGCCACACAGACATTCGCACTCTGCTAAAGCATTGCTTCGTAATGGGGCAACACTCTGTATCTCTCTCTGGCAGAGCCCGGCTGCCAAATTGGAAACGTCCAGACATTGCGCCCACAGGAAAGCTGCCAGCACTGAAAGCTCTAGCTGGTTTTCACTGTCCCTTGGAACTGCATTCGCTGCCACACAGACATTCGCGCTCTGCTAAAGCATTGCTTCCTAATGGGGCAACACTCTGTATCTCTCTCTGGCAGAGCCCGGCTGCCAAATTGGAAACGTCCAGAGATTGCGCCCACAGGAAAGCTGCCAGCACTGAAAGCTCTAGCTGGTTTTCACTGTCCCTTGGAACTGCATTCGCTGCCACACAGACATTCGCGCTCTGCTAAAGCATTGCTTCGTAATGGGGCAACACTCTGTATCTCTCTCTGGCAGAGCCCGGCTGCCAAATTGGAAACGTCCAGACATTGCGCCCACAGGAAAGCTGCCAGCACTGAAAGCTCTAGCTGGTTTTCACTGTCCCTTGGAACTGCATTCGCTGCCACACAGACATTCGCGCTCTGCTAAAGCTTAACTTGGTAATTGGGCAACACTCTGTATCTCTCTCTGGCAGAGCCCGGCTGCCAAATTGGAAACGTCCAGAGATTGCGCCCACAGGAAAGCTGCCAGCACTGAAAGCTCTAGCTGGTTTTCACTGTCCCTTGGAACTGCATTCGCTGCCACACAGACATTCGCGCTCTGCTAAAGCATTGCTTCGTAATGGGGCAACACTCTGTATCTCTCTCTGGCAGAGCCCGGCTGCCAAATTGGAAACGTCCAGAGATTGCGCCCACAGGAAAGCTGCCAGCACTGAAAGCTCTAGCTGGTTTTCACTGTCCCTTGGAACTGCATTCGCTGCCACACAGACATTCGCGCTCTGCTAAAGCATTGCTTCGTAATGGGGCAACACTCTGTATCTCTCTCTGGCAGAGCCCGGCTGCCAAATTGGAAACGTCCAGAGATTGCGCCCACAGGAAAGCTGCCAGCACTGAAAGCTCTAGCTGGTTTTCACTGTCCCTTGGAACTGCATTCGCTGCCACACAGACATTCGCGCTCTGCTAAAGCATTGCTTCGTAATGGGGCAACACTCTGTATCTCTCTCTGGCAGAGCCCGGCTGCCAAATTGGAAACGTCCAGACATTGCGCCCACAGGAAAGCTGCCAGCACTGAAAGCTCTAGCTGGTTTTCACTGTCCCTTGGAACTGCATTCGCTGCCACACAGACATTTGCGCTCTGCTAAAGCATTGCTTCGTAATGGGGCAACACTCTGTATCTCTCTCTGGCAGAGCCCGGCTGCCAAATTGGAAACGTCCAGAGATTGCGCCCACAGGAAAGCTGCCAGCACTGAAAGCTCTAGCTGGTTTTCACTGTCCCTTGGAACTGCATTCGCTGCCACACAGACATTCGCGCTCTGCTAAAGCATTGCTTCGTAATGGGGCAACACTCTGTATCTCTCTCTGGCAGAGCCCGGCTGCCAAATTGGAAACGTCCAGACATTGCGCCCACAGGAAACCTGCCAGCACTGAAAGCTCTAGCTGGTTTTCACTGTCCCTTGGAACTGCATTCGCTGCCACACAGACATTCGCGCTCTGCTAAAGCATTGCTTCGTAATGGGGCAACACTCTGTATCTCTCTCTGGCAGAGCCCGGCTGCCAAATTGGAAACGTCCAGACATTGCGCCCACAGGAAAGCTGCCAGCACTGAAAGCTCTAGCTGGTTTTCACTGTCCCTTGGAACTGCATTCGCTGCCACACAGACATTCGCGCTCTGCTAAAGCATTGCTTCGTAATGGGGCAACACTCTGTATCTCTCTCTGGCAGAGCCCGGCTGCCAAATTGGAAACGTCCAGAGATTGCGCCCACAGGAAAGCTGCCAGCACTGAAAGCTCTAGCTGGTTTTCACTGTCCCTTGGAACTGCATTCGCTGCCACACAGACATTCGCGCTCTGCTAAAGCATTGCTTCGTAATGGGGCAACACTCTGTATCTCTCTCTGGCAGAGCCCGGCTGCCAAATTGGAAACGTCCAGAGATTGCGCCCACAGGAAAGCTGCCAGCACTGAAAGCTCTAGCTGGTTTTCACTGTCCCTTGGAACTGCATTCGCTGCCACACAGACATTCGCGCTCTGCTAAAGCATTGCTTCGTAATGGGGCAACACTCTGTATCTCTCTCTGGCAGAGCCCGGCTGCCAAATTGGAAACGTCCAGACATTGCGCCCACAGGAAAGCTGCCAGCACTGAAAGCTCTAGCTGGTTTTCACTGTCCCTTGGAACTGCATTCGCTGCCACACAGACATTCGCGCTCTGCTAAAGCTTAACTTGGTAATTGGGCAACACTCTGTATCTCTCTCTGGCAGAGCCCGGCTGCCAAATTGGAAACGTCCAGAGATTGCGCCCACAGGAAAGCTGCCAGCACTGAAAGCTCTAGCTGGTTTTCACTGTCCCTTGGAACTGCATTCGCTGCCACACAGACATTCGCGCTCTGCTAAAGCTTAACTTGGTAATTGGGCAACACTCTGTATCTCTCTCTGGCAGAGCCCGGCTGCCAAATTGGAAACGTCCAGAGATTGCGCCCACAGGAAAGATGCCAGCACTGAAAGCTCTAGCTGGTTTTCACTGTCCCTTGGAACTGCATTCGCTGCCACACAGACATTCGCGCTCTGCTAAAGCATTGCTTCGTAATGGGGCAACACTCTGTATCTCTCTCTGGCAGAGCCCGGCTGCCAAATTGGAAACGTCCAGACATTGCGCCCACAGGAAAGCTGCCAGCACTGAAAGCTCTAGCTGGTTTTCACTGTCCCTTGGAACTGCATTCGCTGCCACACAGACATTCGCGCTCTGCTAAAGCTTAACTTGGTAATTGGGCAACACTCTGTATCTCTCTCTGGCAGAGCCCGGCTGCCAAATTGGAAACGTCCAGAGATTGCGCCCACAGGAAAGCTGCCAGCACTGAAAGCTCTAGCTGGTTTTCACTGTCCCTTGGAACTGCATTCGCTGCCACACAGACATTCGCGCTCTGCTAAAGCATTGCTTCCTAATGGGGCAACACTCTGTATCTCTCTCTGGCAGAGCCCGGCTGCCAAATTGGAAACGTCCAGAGATTGCGCCCACAGGAAAGCTGCCAGCACTGAAAGCTCTAGCTGGTTTTCACTGTCCCTTGGAACTGCATTCGCTGCCACACAGATATTCGCGCTCTGCTAAAGCATTCCTTCCTAATGGGGCAACACTCTGTATCTCTCTCTGGCAGAGCCCGGCTGCCAAATTGGAAACGTCCAGAGATTGCGCCCACAGGAAAGCTGCCAGCACTGAAAGCTCTAGCTGGTTTTCACTGTCCCTTGGAACTGCATTCGCTGCCACACAGACATTCGCGCTCTGCTAAAGCATTGCTTCCTAATGGGGCAACACTCTGTATCTCTCTCTGGCAGAGCCCGGCTGCCAAATTGGAAACGTCCAGACATTGCGCCCACAGGAAAGCTGCCAGCACTGAAAGCTGTAGCTGGTTTTCACTGTCCCTTGGAACTGCATTCGCTGCCACACAGATATTCGCGCTCTGCTAAAGCATTGCTTCGTAATGGGGCAACACTCTGTATCTCTCTCTGGCAGAGCCCTGCTGCCAAATTGGAAACGTCCAGAGATTGCGCCCACAGGAAAGCTGCCAGCACTGAAAGCTCTAGCTGGTTTTCACTGTCCCTTGGAACTGCATTCGCTGCCACACAGACATTCGCGCTCTGCTAAAGCTTAACTTGGTAATTGGGCAACACTCTGTATCTCTCTCTGGCAGAGCCCGGCTGCCAAATTGGAAACGTCCAGAGATTGCGCCCACAGGAAAGCTGCCAGCACTGAAAGCTCTAGCTGGTTTTCACTGTCCCTTGGAACTGCATTCGCTGCCACACAGACATTCGCGCTCTGCTAAAGCATTGCTTCGTAATGGGGCAACACTCTGTATCTCTCTCTGGCAGAGCCCGGCTGCCAAATTGGAAACGTCCAGAGATTGCGCCCACAGGAAAGCTGCCAGCACTGAAAGCTCTAGCTGGTTTTCACTGTCCCTTGGAACTGCATTCGCTGCCACACAGACATTCGCGCTCTGCTAAAGCATTGCTTCGTAATGGGGCAACACTCTGTATCTCTCTCTGGCAGAGCCCGGCTGCCAAATTGGAAACGTCCAGACATTGCGCCCACAGGAAAGCTGCCAGCACTGAAAGCTCTAGCTGGTTTTCACTGTCCCTTGGAACTGCATTCGCTGCCACACAGACATTCGCGCTCTGCTAAAGCATTGCTTCGTAATGGGGCAACACTCTGTATCTCTCTCTGGCAGAGCCCGGCTGCCAAATTGGAAACGTCCAGACATTGCGCCCACAGGAAAGCTGCCAGCACTGAAAGCTCTAGCTGGTTTTCACTGTCCCTTGGAACTGCATTCGCTGCCACACAGACATTCGCGCTCTGCTAAAGCATTGCTTCGTAATGGGGCAACACTCTGTATCTCTCTCTGGCAGAGCCCGGCTGCCAAATTGGAAACGTCCAGACATTGCGCCCACAGGAAAGCTGCCAGCACTGAAAGCTCTAGCTGGTTTTCACTGTCCCTTGGAACTGCATTCGCTGCCACACAGACATTCGCGCTCTGCTAAAGCATTGCTTCGTAATGGGGCAACACTCTGTATCTCTCTCTGGCAGAGCCCGGCTGCCAAATTGGAAACGTCCAGACATTGCGCCCACAGGAAAGCTGCCAGCACTGAAAGCTCTAGCTGGTTTTCACTGTCCCTTGGAACTGCATTCGCTGCCACACAGACATTCGCGCTCTGCTAAAGCATTGCTTCGTAATGGGGCAACACTCTGTATCTCTCTCTGGCAGAGCCCGGCTGCCAAATTGGAAACGTCCAGACATTGCGCCCACAGGAAAGCTGCCAGCACTGAAAGCTCTAGCTGGTTTTCACTGTCCCTTGGAACTGCATTCGCTGCCACACAGACATTCGCGCTCTGCTAAAGCATTGCTTCGTAATGGGGCAACACTCTGTATCTCTCTCTGGCAGAGCCCGGCTGCCAAATTGGAAACGTCCAGACATTGCGCCCACAGGAAAGCTGCCAGCACTGAAAGCTCTAGCTGGTTTTCACTGTCCCTTGGAACTGCATTCGCTGCCACACAGACATTCGCGCTCTGCTAAAGCATTGCTTCGTAATGGGGCAACACTCTGTATCTCTCTCTGGCAGAGCCCGGCTGCCAAATTGGAAACGTCCAGAGATTGCGCCCACAGGAAAGCTGCCAGCACTGAAAGCTCTAGCTGGTTTTCACTGTCCCTTGGAACTGCATTCGCTGCCACACAGACATTCGCGCTCTGCTAAAGCATTGCTTCCTAATGGGGCAACACTCTGTATCTCTCTCTGGCAGAGCCCGGCTGCCAAATTGGAAACGTCCAGACATTGCGCCCACAGGAAAGCTGCCAGCACTGAAAGCTCTAGCTGGTTTTCACTGTCCCTTGGAACTGCATTCGCTGCCACACAGACATTCGCGCTCTGCTAAAGCATTGCTTCGTAATGGGGCAACACTCTGTATCTCTCTCTGGCAGAGCCCGGCTGCCAAATTGGAAACGTCCAGAGATTGCGCCCACAGGAAAGCTGCCAGCACTGAAAGCTCTAGCTGGTTTTCACTGTCCCTTGGAACTGCATTCGCTGCCACACAGACATTCGCGCTCTGCTAAAGCATTGCTTCGTAATGGGGCAACACTCTGTATCTCTCTCTGGCAGAGCCCGGCTGCCAAATTGGAAACGTCCAGAGATTGCGCCCACAGGAAAGCTGCCAGCACTGAAAGCTCTAGCTGGTTTTCACTGTCCCTTGGAACTGCATTCGCTGCCACACAGACATTCGCGCTCTGCTAAAGCATTGCTTCGTAATGGGGCAACACTCTGTATCTCTCTCTGGCAGAGCCCGGCTGCCAAATTGGAAACGTCCAGAGATTGCGCCCACAGGAAAGCTGCCAGCACTGAAAGCTCTAGCTGGTTTTCACTGTCCCTTGGAACTGCATTCGCTGCCACACAGACATTCGCGCTCTGCTAAAGCATTGCTTCGTAATGGGGCAACACTCTGTATCTCTCTCTGGCAGAGCCCGGCTGCCAAATTGGAAACGTCCAGAGATTGCGCCCACAGGAAAGCTGCCAGCACTGAAAGCTCTAGCTGGTTTTCACTGTCCCTTGGAACTGCATTCGCTGCCACACAGACATTCGCGCTCTGCTAAAGCATTGCTTCGTAATGGGGCAACACTCTGTATCTCTCTCTGGCAGAGCCCGGCTGCCAAATTGGAAACGTCCAGACATTGCCCCCACAGGAAAGCTGCCAGCACTGAAAGCTCTAGCTGGTTTTCACTGTCCCTTGGAACTGCATTCGCTGCCACACAGACATTCGCGCTCTGCTAAAGCTTAACTTGGTAATTGGGCAACACTCTGTATCTCTCTCTGGCAGAGCCCGGCTGCCAAATTGGAAACGTCCAGAGATTGCGCCCACAGGAAAGCTGCCAGCACTGAAAGCTCTAGCTGGTTTTCACTGTCCCTTGGAACTGCATTCGCTGCCACACAGACATTCGCGCTCTGCTAAAGCTTAACTTGGTAATTGGGCAACACTCTGTATCTCTCTCTGGCAGAGCCCGGCTGCCAAATTGGAAACGTCCAGAGATTGCGCCCACAGGAAAGATGCCAGCACTGAAAGCTCTAGCTGGTTTTCACTGTCCCTTGGAACTGCATTCGCTGCCACACAGATATTCGCGCTCTGCTAAAGCATTGCTTCGTAATGGGGCAACACTCTGTATCTCTCTCTGGCAGAGCCCGGCTGCCAAATTGGAAACGTCCAGACATTGCGCCCACAGGAAAGCTGCCAGCACTGAAAGCTCTAGCTGGTTTTCACTGTCCCTTGGAACTGCATTCGCTGCCACACAGACATTCGCGCTCTGCTAAAGCTTAACTTGGTAATTGGGCAACACTCTGTATCTCTCTCTGGCAGAGCCCGGCTGCCAAATTGGAAACGTCCAGACATTGCGCCCACAGGAAAGCTGCCAGCACTGAAAGCTCTAGCTGGTTTTCACTGTCCCTTGGAACTGCATTCGCTGCCACACAGACATTCGCGCTCTGCTAAAGCATTGCTTCGTAATGGGGCAACACTCTGTATCTCTCTCTGGCAGAGCCCTGCTGCCAAATTGGAAACGTCCAGAGATTGCGCCCACAGGAAAGCTGCCAGCACTGAAAGCTCTAGCTGGTTTTCACTGTCCCTTGGAACTGCATTCGCTGCCACACAGACATTCGCGCTCTGCTAAAGCTTAACTTGGTAATTGGGCAACACTCTGTATCTCTCTCTGGCAGAGCCCGGCTGCCAAATTGGAAACGTCCAGAGATTGCGCCCACAGGAAAGCTGCCAGCACTGAAAGCTCTAGCTGGTTTTCACTGTCCCTTGGAACTGCATTCGCTGCCACACAGACATTCGCGCTCTGCTAAAGCATTGCTTCCTAATGGGGCAACACTCTGTATCTCTCTCTGGCAGAGCCCGGCTGCCAAATTGGAAACGTCCAGAGATTGCGCCCACAGGAAAGCTGCCAGCACTGAAAGCTCTAGCTGGTTTTCACTGTCCCTTGGAACTGCATTCGCTGCCACACAGACATTGGCGCTCTGCTAAAGCATTGCTTCCTAATGGGGCAACACTCTGTATCTCTCTCTGGCAGAGCCCGGCTGCCAAATTGGAAACGTCCAGACATTGCGCCCACAGGAAAGCTGCCAGCACTGAAAGCTCTAGCTGGTTTTCACTGTCCCTTGGAACTGCATTCGCTGCCACACAGACATTCGCGCTCTGCTAAAGCATTGCTTCGTAATGGGGCAACACTCTGTATCTCTCTCTGGCAGAGCCCGGCTGCCAAATTGGAAACGTCCAGACATTGCGCCCACAGGAAAGCTGCCAGCACTGAAAGCTCTAGCTGGTTTTCACTGTCCCTTGGAACTGCATTCGCTGCCACACAGACATTCGCGCTCTGCTAAAGCATTGCTTCGTAATGGGGCAACACTCTGTATCTCTCTCTGGCAGAGCCCGGCTGCCAAATTGGAAACGTCCAGAGATTGCGCCCACAGGAAAGCTGCCAGCACTGAAAGCTCTAGCTGGTTTTCACTGTCCCTTGGAACTGCATTCGCTGCCACACAGACATTCGCGCTCTGCTAAAGCATTGCTTCGTAATGGGGCAACACTCTGTATCTCTCTCTGGCAGAGCCCGGCTGCCAAATTGGAAACGTCCAGACATTGCGCCCACAGGAAAGCTGCCAGCACTGAAAGCTCTAGCTGGTTTTCACTGTCCCTTGGAACTGCATTCGCTGCCACACAGACATTCGCGCTCTGCTAAAGCATTGCTTCGTAATGGGGCAACACTCTGTATCTCTCTCTGGCAGAGCCCGGCTGCCAAATTGGAAACGTCCAGACATTGCGCCCACAGGAAAGCTGCCAGCACTGAAAGCTCTAGCTGGTTTTCACTGTCCCTTGGAACTGCATTCGCTGCCACACAGACATTCGCGATCTGCTAAAGCATTGCTTCGTAATGGGGCAACACTCTGTATCTCTCTCTGGCAGAGCCCGGCTGCCAAATTGGAAACGTCCAGACATTGCGCCCACAGGAAAGCTGCCAGCACTGAAAGCTCTAGCTGGTTTTCACTGTCCCTTGGAACTGCATTCGCTGCCACACAGACATTCGCGCTCTGCTAAAGCATTGCTTCGTAATGGGGCAACACTCTGTATCTCTCTCTGGCAGAGCCCGGCTGCCAAATTGGAAACGTCCAGAGATTGCGCCCACAGGAAAGCTGCCAGCACTGAAAGCTCTAGCTGGTTTTCACTGTCCCTTGGAACTGCATTCGCTGCCACACAGACATTCGCGCTCTGCTAAAGCATTGCTTCCTAATGGGGCAACACTCTGTATCTCTCTCTGGCAGAGCCCGGCTGCCAAATTGGAAACGTCCAGAGATTGCGCCCACAGGAAAGCTGCCAGCACTGAAAGCTCTAGCTGGTTTTCACTGTCCCTTGGAACTGCATTCGCTGCCACACAGACATTCGCGCTCTGCTAAAGCATTGCTTCGTAATGGGGCAACACTCTGTATCTCTCTCTGGCAGAGCCCGGCTGCCAAATTGGAAACGTCCAGACATTGCGCCCACAGGAAAGCTGCCAGCACTGAAAGCTCTAGCTGGTTTTCACTGTCCCTTGGAACTGCATTCGCTGCCACACAGACATTCGCGCTCTGCTAAAGCTTAACTTGGTAATTGGGCAACACTCTGTATCTCTCTCTGGCAGAGCCCGGCTGCCAAATTGGAAACGTCCAGAGATTGCGCCCACAGGAAAGCTGCCAGCACTGAAAGCTCTAGCTGGTTTTCACTGTCCCTTGGAACTGCATTCGCTGCCACACAGACATTCGCGCTCTGCTAAAGCATTGCTTCGTAATGGGGCAACACTCTGTATCTCTCTCTGGCAGAGCCCGGCTGCCAAATTGGAAACGTCCAGAGATTGCGCCCACAGGAAAGCTGCCAGCACTGAAAGCTCTAGCTGGTTTTCACTGTCCCTTGGAACTGCATTCGCTGCCACACAGACATTCGCGCTCTGCTAAAGCATTGCTTCCTAATGGGGCAACACTCTGTATCTCTCTCTGGCAGAGCCCGGCTGCCAAATTGGAAACGTCCTGACATTGCGCCCACAGGAAAGCTGCCAGCACTGAAAGCTCTAGCTGGTTTTCACTGTCCCTTGGAACTGCATTCGCTGCCACACAGACATTCGCGCTCTGCTAAAGCATTGCTTCGTAATGGGGCAACACTCTGTATCTCTCTCTGGCAGAGCCCGGCTGCCAAATTGGAAACGTCCAGAGATTGCGCCCACAGGAAAGCTGCCAGCACTGAAAGCTCTAGCTGGTTTTCACTGTCCCTTGGAACTGCATTCGCTGCCACACAGATATTCGCGCTCTGCTAAAGCATTCCTTCCTAATGGGGCAACACTCTGTATCTCTCTCTGGCAGAGCCCGGCTGCCAAATTGGAAACGTCCAGACATTGCGCCCACAGGAAAGCTGCCAGCACTGAAAGCTCTAGCTGGTTTTCACTGTCCCTTGGAACTGCATTCGCTGCCACACAGACATTCGCGCTCTGCTAAAGCATTGCTTCCTAATGGGGCAACACTCTGTATCTCTCTCTGGCAGAGCCCGGCTGCCAAATTGGAAACGTCCAGACATTGCGCCCACAGGAAAGCTGCCAGCACTGAAAGCTCTAGCTGGTTTTCACTGTCCCTTGGAACTGCATTCGCTGCCACACAGACATTCGCGCTCTGCTAAAGCATTGCTTCGTAATGGGGCAACACTCTGTATCTCTCTCTGGCAGAGCCCGGCTGCCAAATTGGAAACGTCCAGAGATTGCGCCCACAGGAAAGCTGCCAGCACTGAAAGCTCTAGCTGGTTTTCACTGTCCCTTGGAACTGCATTCGCTGCCACACAGACATTCGCGCTCTGCTAAAGCTTAACTTGGTAATTGGGCAACACTCTGTATCTCTCTCTGGCAGAGCCCGGCTGCCAAATTGGAAACGTCCAGAGATTGCGCCCACAGGAAAGCTGCCAGCACTGAAAGCTCTAGCTGGTTTTCACTGTCCCTTGGAACTGCATTCGCTGCCACACAGACATTCGCGCTCTGCTAAAGCATTGCTTCGTAATGGGGCAACACTCTGTATCTCTCTCTGGCAGAGCCCGGCTGCCAAATTGGAAACGTCCAGAGATTGCGCCCACAGGAAAGCTGCCAGCACTGAAAGCTCTAGCTGGTTTTCACTGTCCCTTGGAACTGCATTCGCTGCCACACAGACATTCGCGCTCTGCTAAAGCATTGCTTCGTAATGGGGCCACACTCTGTATCTCTCTCTGGCAGAGCCCGGCTGCCAAATTGGAAACGTCCAGACATTGCGCCCACAGGAAAGCTGCCAGCACTGAAAGCTCTAGCTGGTTTTCACTGTCCCTTGGAACTGCATTCGCTGCCACACAGACATTCGCGCTCTGCTAAAGCATTGCTTCGTAATGGGGCAACACTCTGTATCTCTCTCTGGCAGAGCCCGGCTGCCAAATTGGAAACGTCCAGACATTGCGCCCACAGGAAAGCTGCCAGCACTGAAAGCTCTAGCTGGTTTTCACTGTCCCTTGGAACTGCATTCGCTGCCACACAGATATTCGCGCTCTGCTAAAGCATTCCTTCCTAATGGGGCAACACTCTGTATCTCTCTCTGGCAGAGCCCGGCTGCCAAATTGGAAACGTCCAGACATTGCGCCCACAGGAAAGCTGCCAGCACTGAAAGCTCTAGCTGGTTTTCACTGTCCCTTGGAACTGCATTCGCTGCCACACAGACATTCGCGCTCTGCTAAAGCATTGCTTCCTAATGGGGCAACACTCTGTATCTCTCTCTGGCAGAGCCCGGCTGCCAAATTGGAAACGTCCAGACATTGCGCCCACAGGAAAGCTGCCAGCACTGAAAGCTCTAGCTGGTTTTCACTGTCCCTTGGAACTGCATTCGCTGCCACACAGACATTCGCGCTCTGCTAAAGCATTGCTTCGTAATGGGGCAACACTCTGTATCTCTCTCTGGCAGAGCCCGGCTGCCAAATTGGAAACGTCCAGAGATTGCGCCCACAGGAAAGCTGCCAGCACTGAAAGCTCTAGCTGGTTTTCACTGTCCCTTGGAACTGCATTCGCTGCCACACAGACATTCGCGCTCTGCTAAAGCATTGCTTCGTAATGGGGCAACACTCTGTATCTCTCTCTGGCAGAGCCCGGCTGCCAAATTGGAAACGTCCAGAGATTGCGCCCACAGGAAAGCTGCCAGCACTGAAAGCTCTAGCTGGTTTTCACTGTCCCTTGGAACTGCATTCGCTGCCACACAGACATTCGCGCTCTGCTAAAGCATTGCTTCGTAATGGGGCAACACTCTGTATCTCTCTCTGGCAGAGCCCGGCTGCCAAATTGGAAACGTCCAGAGATTGCGCCCACAGGAAAGCTGCCAGCACTGAAAGCTCTAGCTGGTTTTCACTGTCCCTTGGAACTGCATTCGCTGCCACACAGACATTCGCGCTCTGCTAAAGCATTGCTTCGTAATGGGGCAACACTCTGTATCTCTCTCTGGCAGAGCCCGGCTGCCAAATTGGAAACGTCCAGACATTGCGCCCACAGGAAAGCTGCCAGCACTGAAAGCTCTAGCTGGTTTTCACTGTCCCTTGGAACTGCATTCGCTGCCACACAGACATTCGCGCTCTGCTAAAGCATTGCTTCGTAATGGGGCAACACTCTGTATCTCTCTCTGGCAGAGCCCGGCTGCCAAATTGGAAACGTCCAGACATTGCGCCCACAGGAAAGCTGCCAGCACTGAAAGCTCTAGCTGGTTTTCACTGTCCCTTGGAACTGCATTCGCTGCCACACAGACATTTGCGCTCTGCTAAAGCATTGCTTCGTAATGGGGCAACACTCTGTATCTCTCTCTGGCAGAGCCCGGCTGCCAAATTGGAAACGTCCAGAGATTGCGCCCACAGGAAAGCTGCCAGCACTGAAAGCTCTAGCTGGTTTTCACTGTCCCTTGGAACTGCATTCGCTGCCACACAGACATTCGCGCTCTGCTAAAGCTTAACTTGGTAATTGGGCAACACTCTGTATCTCTCTCTGGCAGAGCCCGGCTGCCAAATTGGAAACGTCCAGAGATTGCGCCCACAGGAAAGCTGCCAGCACTGAAAGCTCTAGCTGGTTTTCACTGTCCCTTGGAACTGCATTCGCTGCCACACAGACATTCGCGCTCTGCTAAAGCATTGCTTCGTAATGGGGCAACACTCTGGATCTCTCTCTGGCAGAGCCCGGCTGCCAAATTGGAAACGTCCAGAGATTGCGCCCACAGGAAAGCTGCCAGCACTGAAAGCTCTAGCTGGTTTTCACTGTCCCTTGGAACTGCATTCGCTGCCACACAGACATTCGCGCTCTGCTAAAGCATTGCTTCCTAATGGGGCAACACTCTGTATCTCTCTCTGGCAGAGCCCGGCTGCCAAATTGGAAACGTCCAGACATTGCGCCCACAGGAAAGCTGCCAGCACTGAAAGCTCTAGCTGGTTTTCACTGTCCCTTGGAACTGCATTCGCTGCCACACAGACATTCGCGCTCTGCTAAAGCATTGCTTCGTAATGGGGCAACACTCTGTATCTCTCTCTGGCAGAGCCCGGCTGCCAAATTGGAAACGTCCAGACATTGCGCCCACAGGAAAGCTGCCAGCACTGAAAGCTCTAGCTGGTTTTCACTGTCCCTTGGAACTGCATTCGCTGCCACACAGACATTTGCGCTCTGCTAAAGCATTGCTTCGTAATGGGGCAACACTCTGTATCTCTCTCTGGCAGAGCCCGGCTGCCAAATTGGAAACGTCCAGAGATTGCGCCCACAGGAAAGCTGCCAGCACTGAAAGCTCTAGCTGGTTTTCACTGTCCCTTGGAACTGCATTCGCTGCCACACAGACATTCGCGCTCTGCTAAAGCATTGCTTCGTAATGGGGCAACACTCTGTATCTCTCTCTGGCAGAGCCCGGCTGCCAAATTGGAAACGTCCAGACATTGCGCCCACAGGAAAGCTGCCAGCACTGAAAGCTCTAGCTGGTTTTCACTGTCCCTTGGAACTGCATTCGCTGCCACACAGACATTCGCGCTCTGCTAAAGCATTGCTTCCTAATGGGGCAACACTCTGTATCTCTCTCTGGCAGAGCCCGGCTGCCAAATTGGAAACGTCCAGACATTGCGCCCACAGGAAAGCTGCCAGCACTGAAAGCTCTAGCTGGTTTTCACTGTCCCTTGGAACTGCATTCGCTGCCACACAGACATTCGCGCTCTGCTAAAGCATTGCTTCGTAATGGGGCAACACTCTGTATCTCTCTCTGGCAGAGCCCGGCTGCCAAATTGGAAACGTCCAGAGATTGCGCCCACAGGAAAGCTGCCAGCACTGAAAGCTCTAGCTGGTTTTCACTGTCCCTTGGAACTGCATTCGCTGCCACACAGACATTCGCGCTCTGCTAAAGCATTGCTTCGTAATGGGGCAACACTCTGTATCTCTCTCTGGCAGAGCCCGGCTGCCAAATTGGAAACGTCCAGAGATTGCGCCCACAGGAAAGCTGCCAGCACTGAAAGCTCTAGCTGGTTTTCACTGTCCCTTGGAACTGCATTCGCTGCCACACAGACATTCGCGCTCTGCTAAAGCATTGCTTCGTAATGGGGCAACACTCTGTATCTCTCTCTGGCAGAGCCCGGCTGCCAAATTGGAAACGTCCAGACATTGCGCCCACAGGAAAGCTGCCAGCACTGAAAGCTCTAGCTGGTTTTCACTGTCCCTTGGAACTGCATTCGCTGCCACACAGACATTTGCGCTCTGCTAAAGCATTGCTTCCTAATGGGGCAACACTCTGTATCTCTCTCTGGCAGAGCCCGGCTGCCAAATTGGAAACGTCCAGAGATTGCGCCCACAGGAAAGCTGCCAGCACTGAAAGCTCTAGCTGGTTTTCACTGTCCCTTGGAACTGCATTCGCTGCCACACAGACATTCGCGCTCTGCTAAAGCATTGCTTCGTAATGGGGCAACACTCTGTATCTCTCTCTGGCAGAGCCCGGCTGCCAAATTGGAAACGTCCAGAGATTGCGCCCACAGGAAAGCTGCCAGCACTGAAAGCTCTAGCTGGTTTTCACTGTCCCTTGGAACTGCATTCGCTGCCACACAGACATTCGCGCTCTGCTAAAGCATTGCTTCGTAATGGGGCAACACTCTGTATCTCTCTCTGGCAGAGCCCGGCTGCCAAATTGGAAACGTCCAGACATTGCGCCCACAGGAAAGCTGCCAGCACTGAAAGCTCTAGCTGGTTTTCACTGTCCCTTGGAACTGCATTCGCTGCCACACAGACATTCGCGCTCTGCTAAAGCTTAACTTGGTAATTGGGCAACACTCTGTATCTCTCTCTGGCAGAGCCCGGCTGCCAAATTGGAAACGTCCAGAGATTGCGCCCACAGGAAAGCTGCCAGCACTGAAAGCTCTAGCTGGTTTTCACTGTCCCTTGGAACTGCATTCGCTGCCACACAGACATTCGCGCTCTGCTAAAGCTTAACTTGGTAATTGGGCAACACTCTGTATCTCTCTCTGGCAGAGCCCGGCTGCCAAATTGGAAACGTCCAGACATTGCGCCCACAGGAAAGATGCCAGCACTGAAAGCTCTAGCTGGTTTTCACTGTCCCTTGGAACTGCATTCGCTGCCACACAGACATTCGCGCTCTGCTAAAGCATTGCTTCGTAATGGGGCAACACTCTGTATCTCTCTCTGGCAGAGCCCGGCTGCCAAATTGGAAACGTCCAGACATTGCGCCCACAGGAAAGCTGCCAGCACTGAAAGCTCTAGCTGGTTTTCACTGTCCCTTGGAACTGCATTCGCTGCCACACAGACATTCGCGCTCTGCTAAAGCTTAACTTGGTAATTGGGCAACACGCTGTATCTCTCTCTGGCAGAGCCCGGCTGCCAAATTGGAAACGTCCAGAGATTGCGCCCACAGGAAAGCTGCCAGCACTGAAAGCTCTAGCTGGTTTTCACTGTCCCTTGGAACTGCATTCGCTGCCACACAGACATTCGCGCTCTGCTAAAGCATTGCTTCCTAATGGGGCAACACTCTGTATCTCTCTCTGGCAGAGCCCGGCTGCCAAATTGGAAACGTCCAGAGATTGCGCCCACAGGAAAGCTGCCAGCACTGAAAGCTCTAGCTGGTTTTCACTGTCCCTTGGAACTGCATTCGCTGCCACACAGATATTCGCGCTCTGCTAAAGCATTCCTTCCTAATGGGGCAACACTCTGTATCTCTCTCTGGCAGAGCCCGGCTGCCAAATTGGAAACGTCCAGACATTGCGCCCACAGGAAAGCTGCCAGCACTGAAAGCTCTAGCTGGTTTTCACTGTCCCTTGGAACTGCATTCGCTGCCACACAGACATTCGCGCTCTGCTAAAGCATTGCTTCCTAATGGGGCAACACTCTGTATCTCTCTCTGGCAGAGCCCGGCTGCCAAATTGGAAACGTCCAGACATTGCGCCCACAGGAAAGCTGCCAGCACTGAAAGCTGTAGCTGGTTTTCACTGTCCCTTGGAACTGCATTCGCTGCCACACAGACATTCGCGCTCTGCTAAAGCATTGCTTCGTAATGGGGCAACACTCTGTATCTCTCTCTGGCAGAGCCCGGCTGCCAAATTGGAAACGTCCAGAGATTGCGCCCACAGGAAAGCTGCCAGCACTGAAAGCTCTAGCTGGTTTTCACTGTCCCTTGGAACTGCATTCGCTGCCACACAGACATTCGCGCTCTGCTAAAGCATTGCTTCGTAATGGGGCAACACTCTGTATCTCTCTCTGGCAGAGCCCGGCTGCCAAATTGGAAACGTCCAGAGATTGCGCCCACAGGAAAGCTGCCAGCACTGAAAGCTCTAGCTGGTTTTCACTGTCCCTTGGAACTGCATTCGCTGCCACACAGACATTCGCGCTCTGCTAAAGCATTGCTTCGTAATGGGGCAACACTCTGTATCTCTCTCTGGCAGAGCCCGGCTGCCAAATTGGAAACGTCCAGAGATTGCGCCCACAGGAAAGCTGCCAGCACTGAAAGCTCTAGCTGGTTTTCACTGTCCCTTGGAACTGCATTCGCTGCCACACAGACATTCGCGCTCTGCTAAAGCATTGCTTCGTAATGGGGCAACACTCTGTATCTCTCTCTGGCAGAGCCCGGCTGCCAAATTGGAAACGTCCAGACATTGCGCCCACAGGAAAGCTGCCAGCACTGAAAGCTCTAGCTGGTTTTCACTGTCCCTTGGAACTGCATTCGCTGCCACACAGACATTCGCGCTCTGCTAAAGCATTGCTTCGTAATGGGGCAACACTCTGTATCTCTCTCTGGCAGAGCCCGGCTGCCAAATTGGAAACGTCCAGACATTGCGCCCACAGGAAAGCTGCCAGCACTGAAAGCTCTAGCTGGTTTTCACTGTCCCTTGGAACTGCATTCGCTGCCACACAGACATTCGCGCTCTGCTAAAGCATTGCTTCGTAATGGGGCAACACTCTGTATCTCTCTCTGGCAGAGCCCGGCTGCCAAATTGGAAACGTCCAGACATTGCGCCCACAGGAAAGCTGCCAGCACTGAAAGCTCTAGCTGGTTTTCACTGTCCCTTGGAACTGCATTCGCTGCCACACAGACATTCGCGCTCTGCTAAAGCATTGCTTCGTAATGGGGCAACACTCTGGATCTCTCTCTGGCAGAGCCCGGCTGCCAAATTGGAAACGTCCAGACATTGCGCCCACAGGAAAGCTGCCAGCACTGAAAGCTCTAGCTGGTTTTCACTGTCCCTTGGAACTGCATTCGCTGCCACACAGACATTCGCGCTCTGCTAAAGCATTGCTTCCTAATGGGGCAACACTCTGTATCTCTCTCTGGCAGAGCCCGGCTGCCAAATTGGAAACGTCCAGACATTGCGCCCACAGGAAAGCTGCCAGCACTGAAAGCTCTAGCTGGTTTTCACTGTCCCTTGGAACTGCATTCGCTGCCACACAGACATTCGCGCTCTGCTAAAGCATTGCTTCCTAATGGGGCAACACTCTGTATCTCTCTCTGGCAGAGCCCGGCTGCCAAATTGGAAACGTCCAGAGATTGCGCCCACAGGAAAGCTGCCAGCACTGAAAGCTCTAGCTGGTTTTCACTGTCCCTTGGAACTGCATTCGCTGCCACACAGACATTCGCGCTCTGCTAAAGCATTGCTTCCTAATGGGGCAACACTCTGTATCTCTCTCTGGCAGAGCCCGGCTGCCAAATTGGAAACGTCCAGACATTGCGCCCACAGGAAAGCTGCCAGCACTGAAAGCTCTAGCTGGTTTTCACTGTCCCTTGGAACTGCATTCGCTGCCACACAGACATTCGCGCTCTGCTAAAGCATTGCTTCGTAATGGGGCAACACTCTGTATCTCTCTCTGGCAGAGCCCGGCTGCCAAATTGGAAACGTCCAGACATTGCGCCCACAGGAAAGCTGCCAGCACTGAAAGCTCTAGCTGGTTTTCACTGTCCCTTGGAACTGCATTCGCTGCCACACAGACATTCGCGCTCTGCTAAAGCATTGCTTCGTAATGGGGCAACACTCTGTATCTCTCTCTGGCAGAGCCCGGCTGCCAAATTGGAAACGTCCAGACATTGCGCCCACAGGAAAGCTGCCAGCACTGAAAGCTCTAGCTGGTTTTCACTGTCCCTTGGAACTGCATTCGCTGCCACACAGACATTCGCGCTCTGCTAAAGCATTGCTTCGTAATGGGGCAACACTCTGTATCTCTCTCTGGCAGAGCCCGGCTGCCAAATTGGAAACGTCCAGACATTGCGCCCACAGGAAAGCTGCCAGCACTGAAAGCTCTAGCTGGTTTTCACTGTCCCTTGGAACTGCATTCGCTGCCACACAGACATTTGCGCTCTGCTAAAGCATTGCTTCGTAATGGGGCAACACTCTGTATCTCTCTCTGGCAGAGCCCGGCTGCCAAATTGGAAACGTCCAGAGATTGCGCCCACAGGAAAGCTGCCAGCACTGAAAGCTCTAGCTGGTTTTCACTGTCCCTTGGAACTGCATTCGCTGCCACACAGACATTCGCGCTCTGCTAAAGCATTGCTTCGTAATGGGGCAACACTCTGTATCTCTCTCTGGCAGAGCCCGGCTGCCAAATTGGAAACGTCCAGACATTGCGCCCACAGGAAAGCTGCCAGCACTGAAAGCTCTAGCTGGTTTTCACTGTCCCTTGGAACTGCATTCGCTGCCACACAGACATTCGCGCTCTGCTAAAGCATTGCTTCCTAATGGGGCAACACTCTGTATCTCTCTCTGGCAGAGCCCGGCTGCCAAATTGGAAACGTCCAGACATTGCGCCCACAGGAAAGCTGCCAGCACTGAAAGCTCTAGCTGGTTTTCACTGTCCCTTGGAACTGCATTCGCTGCCACACAGACATTCGCGCTCTGCTAAAGCATTGCTTCGTAATGGGGCAACACTCTGTATCTCTCTCTGGCAGAGCCCGGCTGCCAAATTGGAAACGTCCAGACATTGCGCCCACAGGAAAGCTGCCAGCACTGAAAGCTCTAGCTGGTTTTCACTGTCCCTTGGAACTGCATTCGCTGCCACACAGACATTCGCGCTCTGCTAAAGCATTGCTTCGTAATGGGGCAACACTCTGTATCTCTCTCTGGCAGAGCCCGGCTGCCAAATTGGAAACGTCCAGACATTGCGCCCACAGGAAAGCTGCCAGCACTGAAAGCTCTAGCTGGTTTTCACTGTCCCTTGGAACTGCATTCGCTGCCACACAGACATTCGCGCTCTGCTAAAGCATTGCTTCGTAATGGGGCAACACTCTGTATCTCTCTCTGGCAGAGCCCGGCTGCCAAATTGGAAACGTCCAGACATTGCGCCCACAGGAAAGCTGCCAGCACTGAAAGCTCTAGCTGGTTTTCACTGTCCCTTGGAACTGCATTCGCTGCCACACAGACATTTGCGCTCTGCTAAAGCATTGCTTCGTAATGGGGCAACACTCTGTATCTCTCTCTGGCAGAGCCCGGCTGCCAAATTGGAAACGTCCAGAGATTGCGCCCACAGGAAAGCTGCCAGCACTGAAAGCTCTAGCTGGTTTTCACTGTCCCTTGGAACTGCATTCGCTGCCACACAGACATTCGCGCTCTGCTAAAGCATTGCTTCGTAATGGGGCAACACTCTGTATCTCTCTCTGGCAGAGCCCGGCTGCCAAATTGGAAACGTCCAGACATTGCGCCCACAGGAAAGCTGCCAGCACTGAAAGCTCTAGCTGGTTTTCACTGTCCCTTGGAACTGCATTCGCTGCCACACAGACATTCGCGCTCTGCTAAAGCATTGCTTCCTAATGGGGCAACACTCTGTATCTCTCTCTGGCAGAGCCCGGCTGCCAAATTGGAAACGTCCAGACATTGCGCCCACAGGAAAGCTGCCAGCACTGAAAGCTCTAGCTGGTTTTCACTGTCCCTTGGAACTGCATTCGCTGCCACACAGACATTCGCGCTCTGCTAAAGCATTGCTTCGTAATGGGGCAACACTCTGTATCTCTCTCTGGCAGAGCCCGGCTGCCAAATTGGAAACGTCCAGAGATTGCGCCCACAGGAAAGCTGCCAGCACTGAAAGCTCTAGCTGGTTTTCACTGTCCCTTGGAACTGCATTCGCTGCCACACAGACATTCGCGCTCTGCTAAAGCATTGCTTCGTAATGGGGCAACACTCTGTATCTCTCTCTGGCAGAGCCCGGCTGCCAAATTGGAAACGTCCAGAGATTGCGCCCACAGGAAAGCTGCCAGCACTGAAAGCTCTAGCTGGTTTTCACTGTCCCTTGGAACTGCATTCGCTGCCACACAGACATTCGCGCTCTGCTAAAGCATTGCTTCGTAATGGGGCAACACTCTGTATCTCTCTCTGGCAGAGCCCGGCTGCCAAATTGGAAACGTCCAGACATTGCGCCCACAGGAAAGCTGCCAGCACTGAAAGCTCTAGCTGGTTTTCACTGTCCCTTGGAACTGCATTCGCTGCCACACAGACATTTGCGCTCTGCTAAAGCATTGCTTCCTAATGGGGCAACACTCTGTATCTCTCTCTGGCAGAGCCCGGCTGCCAAATTGGAAACGTCCAGAGATTGCGCCCACAGGAAAGCTGCCAGCACTGAAAGCTCTAGCTGGTTTTCACTGTCCCTTGGAACTGCATTCGCTGCCACACAGACATTCGCGCTCTGCTAAAGCATTGCTTCGTAATGGGGCAACACTCTGTATCTCTCTCTGGCAGAGCCCGGCTGCCAAATTGGAAACGTCCAGAGATTGCGCCCACAGGAAAGCTGCCAGCACTGAAAGCTCTAGCTGGTTTTCACTGTCCCTTGGAACTGCATTCGCTGCCACACAGACATTCGCGCTCTGCTAAAGCATTGCTTCGTAATGGGGCAACACTCTGTATCTCTCTCTGGCAGAGCCCGGCTGCCAAATTGGAAACGTCCAGACATTGCGCCCACAGGAAAGCTGCCAGCACTGAAAGCTCTAGCTGGTTTTCACTGTCCCTTGGAACTGCATTCGCTGCCACACAGACATTCGCGCTCTGCTAAAGCTTAACTTGGTAATTGGGCAACACTCTGTATCTCTCTCTGGCAGAGCCCGGCTGCCAAATTGGAAACGTCCAGAGATTGCGCCCACAGGAAAGCTGCCAGCACTGAAAGCTCTAGCTGGTTTTCACTGTCCCTTGGAACTGCATTCGCTGCCACACAGACATTCGCGCTCTGCTAAAGCTTAACTTGGTAATTGGGCAACACTCTGTATCTCTCTCTGGCAGAGCCCGGCTGCCAAATTGGAAACGTCCAGACATTGCGCCCACAGGAAAGATGCCAGCACTGAAAGCTCTAGCTGGTTTTCACTGTCCCTTGGAACTGCATTCGCTGCCACACAGACATTCGCGCTCTGCTAAAGCATTGCTTCGTAATGGGGCAACACTCTGTATCTCTCTCTGGCAGAGCCCGGCTGCCAAATTGGAAACGTCCAGACATTGCGCCCACAGGAAAGCTGCCAGCACTGAAAGCTCTAGCTGGTTTTCACTGTCCCTTGGAACTGCATTCGCTGCCACACAGACATTCGCGCTCTGCTAAAGCTTAACTTGGTAATTGGGCAACACGCTGTATCTCTCTCTGGCAGAGCCCGGCTGCCAAATTGGAAACGTCCAGAGATTGCGCCCACAGGAAAGCTGCCAGCACTGAAAGCTCTAGCTGGTTTTCACTGTCCCTTGGAACTGCATTCGCTGCCACACAGACATTCGCGCTCTGCTAAAGCATTGCTTCCTAATGGGGCAACACTCTGTATCTCTCTCTGGCAGAGCCCGGCTGCCAAATTGGAAACGTCCAGAGATTGCGCCCACAGGAAAGCTGCCAGCACTGAAAGCTCTAGCTGGTTTTCACTGTCCCTTGGAACTGCATTCGCTGCCACACAGATATTCGCGCTCTGCTAAAGCATTCCTTCCTAATGGGGCAACACTCTGTATCTCTCTCTGGCAGAGCCCGGCTGCCAAATTGGAAACGTCCAGACATTGCGCCCACAGGAAAGCTGCCAGCACTGAAAGCTCTAGCTGGTTTTCACTGTCCCTTGGAACTGCATTCGCTGCCACACAGACATTCGCGCTCTGCTAAAGCATTGCTTCCTAATGGGGCAACACTCTGTATCTCTCTCTGGCAGAGCCCGGCTGCCAAATTGGAAACGTCCAGACATTGCGCCCACAGGAAAGCTGCCAGCACTGAAAGCTGTAGCTGGTTTTCACTGTCCCTTGGAACTGCATTCGCTGCCACACAGACATTCGCGCTCTGCTAAAGCATTGCTTCGTAATGGGGCAACACTCTGTATCTCTCTCTGGCAGAGCCCGGCTGCCAAATTGGAAACGTCCAGAGATTGCGCCCACAGGAAAGCTGCCAGCACTGAAAGCTCTAGCTGGTTTTCACTGTCCCTTGGAACTGCATTCGCTGCCACACAGACATTCGCGCTCTGCTAAAGCTTAACTTGGTAATTGGGCAACACTCTGTATCTCTCTCTGGCAGAGCCCGGCTGCCAAATTGGAAACGTCCAGAGATTGCGCCCACAGGAAAGCTGCCAGCACTGAAAGCTCTAGCTGGTTTTCACTGTCCCTTGGAACTGCATTCGCTGCCACACAGACATTCGCGCTCTGCTAAAGCATTGCTTCGTAATGGGGCAACACTCTGTATCTCTCTCTGGCAGAGCCCGGCTGCCAAATTGGAAACGTCCAGAGATTGCGCCCACAGGAAAGCTGCCAGCACTGAAAGCTCTAGCTGGTTTTCACTGTCCCTTGGAACTGCATTCGCTGCCACACAGACATTCGCGCTCTGCTAAAGCATTGCTTCGTAATGGGGCAACACTCTGTATCTCTCTCTGGCAGAGCCCGGCTGCCAAATTGGAAACGTCCAGACATTGCGCCCACAGGAAAGCTGCCAGCACTGAAAGCTCTAGCTGGTTTTCACTGTCCCTTGGAACTGCATTCGCTGCCACACAGACATTCGCGCTCTGCTAAAGCATTGCTTCGTAATGGGGCAACACTCTGTATCTCTCTCTGGCAGAGCCCGGCTGCCAAATTGGAAACGTCCAGACATTGCGCCCACAGGAAAGCTGCCAGCACTGAAAGCTCTAGCTGGTTTTCACTGTCCCTTGGAACTGCATTCGCTGCCACACAGACATTCGCGCTCTGCTAAAGCATTGCTTCGTAATGGGGCAACACTCTGTATCTCTCTCTGGCAGAGCCCGGCTGCCAAATTGGAAACGTCCAGACATTGCGCCCACAGGAAAGCTGCCAGCACTGAAAGCTCTAGCTGGTTTTCACTGTCCCTTGGAACTGCATTCGCTGCCACACAGACATTCGCGCTCTGCTAAAGCATTGCTTCGTAATGGGGCAACACTCTGGATCTCTCTCTGGCAGAGCCCGGCTGCCAAATTGGAAACGTCCAGACATTGCGCCCACAGGAAAGCTGCCAGCACTGAAAGCTCTAGCTGGTTTTCACTGTCCCTTGGAACTGCATTCGCTGCCACACAGACATTCGCGCTCTGCTAAAGCATTGCTTCCTAATGGGGCAACACTCTGTATCTCTCTCTGGCAGAGCCCGGCTGCCAAATTGGAAACGTCCAGACATTGCGCCCACAGGAAAGCTGCCAGCACTGAAAGCTCTAGCTGGTTTTCACTGTCCCTTGGAACTGCATTCGCTGCCACACAGACATTCGCGCTCTGCTAAAGCATTGCTTCCTAATGGGGCAACACTCTGTATCTCTCTCTGGCAGAGCCCGGCTGCCAAATTGGAAACGTCCAGAGATTGCGCCCACAGGAAAGCTGCCAGCACTGAAAGCTCTAGCTGGTTTTCACTGTCCCTTGGAACTGCATTCGCTGCCACACAGACATTCGCGCTCTGCTAAAGCATTGCTTCCTAATGGGGCAACACTCTGTATCTCTCTCTGGCAGAGCCCGGCTGCCAAATTGGAAACGTCCAGACATTGCGCCCACAGGAAAGCTGCCAGCACTGAAAGCTCTAGCTGGTTTTCACTGTCCCTTGGAACTGCATTCGCTGCCACACAGACATTTGCGCTCTGCTAAAGCATTGCTTCGTAATGGGGCAACACTCTGTATCTCTCTCTGGCAGAGCCCGGCTGCCAAATTGGAAACGTCCAGACATTGCGCCCACAGGAAAGCTGCCAGCACTGAAAGCTCTAGCTGGTTTTCACTGTCCCTTGGAACTGCATTCGCTGCCACACAGACATTCGCGCTCTGCTAAAGCATTGCTTCGTAATGGGGCAACACTCTGTATCTCTCTCTGGCAGAGCCCGGCTGCCAAATTGGAAACGTCCAGACATTGCGCCCACAGGAAAGCTGCCAGCATTGAAAGCTCTAGCTGGTTTTCACTGTCCCTTGGAACTGCATTCGCTGCCACACAGACATTCGCGCTCTGCTAAAGCATTGCTTCGTAATGGGGCAACACTCTGTATCTCTCTCTGGCAGAGCCCGGCTGCCAAATTGGAAACGTCCAGACATTGCGCCCACAGGAAAGCTGCCAGCACTGAAAGCTCTAGCTGGTTTTCACTGTCCCTTGGAACTGCATTCGCTGCCACACAGACATTCGCGCTCTGCTAAAGCATTGCTTCGTAATGGGGCAACACTCTGTATCTCTCTCTGGCAGAGCCCGGCTGCCAAATTGGAAACGTCCAGACATTGCGCCCACAGGAAAGCTGCCAGCACTGAAAGCTCTAGCTGGTTTTCACTGTCCCTTGGAACTGCATTCGCTGCCACACAGACATTCGCGCTCTGCTAAAGCATTGCTTCGTAATGGGGCAACACTCTGTATCTCTCTCTGGCAGAGCCCGGCTGCCAAATTGGAAACGTCCAGACATTGCGCCCACAGGAAAGCTGCCAGCACTGAAAGCTCTAGCTGGTTTTCACTGTCCCTTGGAACTGCATTCGCTGCCACACAGACATTTGCGCTCTGCTAAAGCATTGCTTCGTAATGGGGCAACACTCTGTATCTCTCTCTGGCAGAGCCCGGCTGCCAAATTGGAAACGTCCAGACATTGCGCCCACAGGAAAGCTGCCAGCACTGAAAGCTCTAGCTGGTTTTCACTGTCCCTTGGAACTGCATTCGCTGCCACACAGACATTCGCGCTCTGCTAAAGCATTGCTTCCTAATGGGGCAACACTCTGTATCTCTCTCTGGCAGAGCCCGGCTGCCAAATTGGAAACGTCCAGACATTGCGCCCACAGGAAAGCTGCCAGCACTGAAAGCTCTAGCTGGTTTTCACTGTCCCTTGGAACTGCATTCGCTGCCACACAGACATTCGCGCTCTGCTAAAGCATTGCTTCGTAATGGGGCAACACTCTGTATCTCTCTCTGGCAGAGCCCGGCTGCCAAATTGGAAACGTCCAGAGATTGCGCCCACAGGAAAGCTGCCAGCACTGAAAGCTCTAGCTGGTTTTCACTGTCCCTTGGAACTGCATTCGCTGCCACACAGACATTCGCGCTCTGCTAAAGCATTGCTTCCTAATGGGGCAACACTCTGTATCTCTCTCTGGCAGAGCCCGGCTGCCAAATTGGAAACGTCCAGACATTGCGCCCACAGGAAAGCTGCCAGCACTGAAAGCTCTAGCTGGTTTTCACTGTCCCTTGGAACTGCATTCGCTGCCACACAGACATTTGCGCTCTGCTAAAGCATTGCTTCGTAATGGGGCAACACTCTGTATCTCTCTCTGGCAGAGCCCGGCTGCCAAATTGGAAACGTCCAGACATTGCGCCCACAGGAAAGCTGCCAGCACTGAAAGCTCTAGCTGGTTTTCACTGTCCCTTGGAACTGCATTCGCTGCCACACAGACATTCGCGCTCTGCTAAAGCATTGCTTCGTAATGGGGCAACACTCTGTATCTCTCTCTGGCAGAGCCCGGCTGCCAAATTGGAAACGTCCAGACATTGCGCCCACAGGAAAGCTGCCAGCATTGAAAGCTCTAGCTGGTTTTCACTGTCCCTTGGAACTGCATTCGCTGCCACACAGACATTCGCGCTCTGCTAAAGCATTGCTTCGTAATGGGGCAACACTCTGTATCTCTCTCTGGCAGAGCCCGGCTGCCAAATTGGAAACGTCCAGACATTGCGCCCACAGGAAAGCTGCCAGCACTGAAAGCTCTAGCTGGTTTTCACTGTCCCTTGGAACTGCATTCGCTGCCACACAGACATTCGCGCTCTGCTAAAGCATTGCTTCGTAATGGGGCAACACTCTGTATCTCTCTCTGGCAGAGCCCGGCTGCCAAATTGGAAACGTCCAGACATTGCGCCCACAGGAAAGCTGCCAGCACTGAAAGCTCTAGCTGGTTTTCACTGTCCCTTGGAACTGCATTCGCTGCCACACAGACATTCGCGCTCTGCTAAAGCATTGCTTCCTAATGGGGCAACACTCTGTATCTCTCTCTGGCAGAGCCCGGCTGCCAAATTGGAAACGTCCAGACATTGCGCCCACAGGAAAGCTGCCAGCACTGAAAGCTCTAGCTGGTTTTCACTGTCCCTTGGAACTGCATTCGCTGCCACACAGACATTTGCGCTCTGCTAAAGCATTGCTTCGTAATGGGGCAACACTCTGTATCTCTCTCTGGCAGAGCCCGGCTGCCAAATTGGAAACGTCCAGACATTGCGCCCACAGGAAAGCTGCCAGCACTGAAAGCTCTAGCTGGTTTTCACTGTCCCTTGGAACTGCATTCGCTGCCACACAGACATTCGCGCTCTGCTAAAGCATTGCTTCGTAATGGGGCAACACTCTGTATCTCTCTCTGGCAGAGCCCGGCTGCCAAATTGGAAACGTCCAGAGATTGCGCCCACAGGAAAGCTGCCAGCACTGAAAGCTCTAGCTGGTTTTCACTGTCCCTTGGAACTGCATTCGCTGCCACACAGACATTCGCGCTCTGCTAAAGCATTGCTTCGTAATGGGGCAACACTCTGTATCTCTCTCTGGCAGAGCCCGGCTGCCAAATTGGAAACGTCCAGACATTGCGCCCACAGGAAAGCTGCCAGCACTGAAAGCTCTAGCTGGTTTTCACTGTCCCTTGGAACTGCATTCGCTGCCACACAGACATTTGCGCTCTGCTAAAGCATTGCTTCGTAATGGGGCAACACTCTGTATCTCTCTCTGGCAGAGCCCGGCTGCCAAATTGGAAACGTCCAGAGATTGCGCCCACAGGAAAGCTGCCAGCACTGAAAGCTCTAGCTGGTTTTCACTGTCCCTTGGAACTGCATTCGCTGCCACACAGACATTTGCGCTCTGCTAAAGCATTGCTTCGTAATGGGGCAACACTCTGTATCTCTCTCTGGCAGAGCCCGGCTGCCAAATTGGAAACGTCCAGAGATTGCGCCCACAGGAAAGCTGCCAGCACTGAAAGCTCTAGCTGGTTTTCACTGTCCCTTGGAACTGCATTCGCTGCCACACAGACATTCGCGCTCTGCTAAAGCATTGCTTCGTAATGGGGCAACACTCTGTATCTCTCTCTGGCAGAGCCCGGCTGCCAAATTGGAAACGTCCAGACATTGCGCCCACAGGAAAGCTGCCAGCACTGAAAGCTCTAGCTGGTTTTCACTGTCCCTTGGAACTGCATTCGCTGCCACACAGACATTCGCGCTCTGCTAAAGCATTGCTTCGTAATGGGGCAACACTCTGTATCTCTCTCTGGCAGAGCCCGGCTGCCAAATTGGAAACGTCCAGACATTGCGCCCACAGGAAAGCTGCCAGCACTGAAAGCTCTAGCTGGTTTTCACTGTCCCTT
Source organism: Mycteria americana (assembly GCF_035582795.1). Taxonomy (NCBI): domain Eukaryota; kingdom Metazoa; phylum Chordata; class Aves; order Ciconiiformes; family Ciconiidae; genus Mycteria; species Mycteria americana. The sequence goes on along the minus strand of NW_027445506.1, from coordinate 40,766 downwards.
GGAACTGCATTCGCTGCCACACAGACATTCGCGCTCTGCTAAAGCATTGCTTCCTAATGGGGCAACACTCTGTATCTCTCTCTGGCAGAGCCCGGCTGCCAAATTGGAAACGTCCAGACATTGCGCCCACAGGAAAGCTGCCAGCACTGAAAGCTCTAGCTGGTTTTCACTGTCCCTTGGAACTGCATTCGCTGCCACACAGACATTCGCGCTCTGCTAAAGCATTGCTTCCTAATGGGGCAACACTCTGTATCTCTCTCTGGCAGAGCCCGGCTGCCAAATTGGAAACGTCCAGAGATTGCGCCCACAGGAAAGCTGCCAGCACTGAAAGCTCTAGCTGGTTTTCACTGTCCCTTGGAACTGCATTCGCTGCCACACAGACATTGGCGCTCTGCTAAAGCATTGCTTCCTAATGGGGCAACACTCTGTATCTCTCTCTGGCAGAGCCCGGCTGCCAAATTGGAAACGTCCAGACATTGCGCCCACAGGAAAGCTGCCAGCACTGAAAGCTCTAGCTGGTTTTCACTGTCCCTTGGAACTGCATTCGCTGCCACACAGACATTCGCGCTCTGCTAAAGCATTGCTTCGTAATGGGGCAACACTCTGTATCTCTCTCTGGCAGAGCCCGGCTGCCAAATTGGAAACGTCCAGACATTGCGCCCACAGGAAAGCTGCCAGCACTGAAAGCTCTAGCTGGTTTTCACTGTCCCTTGGAACTGCATTCGCTGCCACACAGACATTCGCGCTCTGCTAAAGCATTGCTTCGTAATGGGGCAACACTCTGGATCTCTCTCTGGCAGAGCCCGGCTGCCAAATTGGAAACGTCCAGACATTGCGCCCACAGGAAAGCTGCCAGCACTGAAAGCTCTAGCTGGTTTTCACTGTCCCTTGGAACTGCATTCGCTGCCACACAGACATTCGCGCTCTGCTAAAGCATTGCTTCGTAATGGGGCAACACTCTGTATCTCTCTCTGGCAGAGCCCGGCTGCCAAATTGGAAACGTCCAGACATTGCGCCCACAGGAAAGCTGCCAGCACTGAAAGCTCTAGCTGGTTTTCACTGTCCCTTGGAACTGCATTCGCTGCCACACAGACATTCGCGCTCTGCTAAAGCATTGCTTCGTAATGGGGCAACACTCTGTATCTCTCTCTGGCAGAGCCCGGCTGCCAAATTGGAAACGTCCAGACATTGCGCCCACAGGAAAGCTGCCAGCACTGAAAGCTCTAGCTGGTTTTCACTGTCCCTTGGAACTGCATTCGCTGCCACACAGACATTCGCGATCTGCTAAAGCATTGCTTCGTAATGGGGCAACACTCTGTATCTCTCTCTGGCAGAGCCCGGCTGCCAAATTGGAAACGTCCAGACATTGCGCCCACAGGAAAGCTGCCAGCACTGAAAGCTCTAGCTGGTTTTCACTGTCCCTTGGAACTGCATTCGCTGCCACACAGACATTCGCGCTCTGCTAAAGCATTGCTTCGTAATGGGGCAACACTCTGTATCTCTCTCTGGCAGAGCCCGGCTGCCAAATTGGAAACGTCCAGAGATTGCGCCCACAGGAAAGCTGCCAGCACTGAAAGCTCTAGCTGGTTTTCACTGTCCCTTGGAACTGCATTCGCTGCCACACAGACATTCGCGCTCTGCTAAAGCATTGCTTCCTAATGGGGCAACACTCTGTATCTCTCTCTGGCAGAGCCCGGCTGCCAAATTGGAAACGTCCAGAGATTGCGCCCACAGGAAAGCTGCCAGCACTGAAAGCTCTAGCTGGTTTTCACTGTCCCTTGGAACTGCATTCGCTGCCACACAGACATTCGCGCTCTGCTAAAGCATTGCTTCGTAATGGGGCAACACTCTGTATCTCTCTCTGGCAGAGCCCGGCTGCCAAATTGGAAACGTCCAGACATTGCGCCCACAGGAAAGCTGCCAGCACTGAAAGCTCTAGCTGGTTTTCACTGTCCCTTGGAACTGCATTCGCTGCCACACAGACATTCGCGCTCTGCTAAAGCTTAACTTGGTAATTGGGCAACACTCTGTATCTCTCTCTGGCAGAGCCCGGCTGCCAAATTGGAAACGTCCAGAGATTGCGCCCACAGGAAAGCTGCCAGCACTGAAAGCTCTAGCTGGTTTTCACTGTCCCTTGGAACTGCATTCGCTGCCACACAGACATTCGCGCTCTGCTAAAGCATTGCTTCGTAATGGGGCAACACTCTGTATCTCTCTCTGGCAGAGCCCGGCTGCCAAATTGGAAACGTCCAGAGATTGCGCCCACAGGAAAGCTGCCAGCACTGAAAGCTCTAGCTGGTTTTCACTGTCCCTTGGAACTGCATTCGCTGCCACACAGACTTTCGCGCTCTGCTAAAGCATTGCTTCGTAATGGGGCAACACTCTGTATCTCTCTCTGGCAGAGCCCGGCTGCCAAATTGGAAACGTCCAGAGATTGCGCCCACAGGAAAGCTGCCAGCACTGAAAGCTCTAGCTGGTTTTCACTGTCCCTTGGAACTGCATTCGCTGCCACACAGACATTCGCGCTCTGCTAAAGCATTGCTTCGTAATGGGGCAACACTCTGTATCTCTCTCTGGCAGAGCCCGGCTGCCAAATTGGAAACGTCCAGACATTGCGCCCACAGGAAAGCTGCCAGCACTGAAAGCTCTAGCTGGTTTTCACTGTCCCTTGGAACTGCATTCGCTGCCACACAGACATTCGCGCTCTGCTAAAGCATTGCTTCCTAATGGGGCAACACTCTGTATCTCTCTCTGGCAGAGCCCGGCTGCCAAATTGGAAACGTCCAGACATTGCGCCCACAGGAAAGCTGCCAGCACTGAAAGCTCTAGCTGGTTTTCACTGTCCCTTGGAACTGCATTCGCTGCCACACAGACATTCGCGCTCTGCTAAAGCATTGCTTCGTAATGGGGCAACACTCTGTATCTCTCTCTGGCAGAGCCCGGCTGCCAAATTGGAAACGTCCAGAGATTGCGCCCACAGGAAAGCTGCCAGCACTGAAAGCTCTAGCTGGTTTTCACTGTCCCTTGGAACTGCATTCGCTGCCACACAGATATTCGCGCTCTGCTAAAGCATTCCTTCCTAATGGGGCAACACTCTGTATCTCTCTCTGGCAGAGCCCGGCTGCCAAATTGGAAACGTCCAGACATTGCGCCCACAGGAAAGCTGCCAGCACTGAAAGCTCTAGCTGGTTTTCACTGTCCCTTGGAACTGCATTCGCTGCCACACAGACATTCGCGCTCTGCTAAAGCATTGCTTCCTAATGGGGCAACACTCTGTATCTCTCTCTGGCAGAGCCCGGCTGCCAAATTGGAAACGTCCAGACATTGCGCCCACAGGAAAGCTGCCAGCACTGAAAGCTCTAGCTGGTTTTCACTGTCCCTTGGAACTGCATTCGCTGCCACACAGACATTCGCGCTCTGCTAAAGCATTGCTTCGTAATGGGGCAACACTCTGTATCTCTCTCTGGCAGAGCCCGGCTGCCAAATTGGAAACGTCCAGACATTGCGCCCACAGGAAAGCTGCCAGCACTGAAAGCTCTAGCTGGTTTTCACTGTCCCTTGGAACTGCATTCGCTGCCACACAGACATTCGCGCTCTGCTAAAGCTTAACTTGGTAATTGGGCAACACTCTGTATCTCTCTCTGGCAGAGCCCGGCTGCCAAATTGGAAACGTCCAGACATTGCGCCCACAGGAAAGCTGCCAGCACTGAAAGCTCTAGCTGGTTTTCACTGTCCCTTGGAACTGCATTCGCTGCCACACAGATATTCGCGCTCTGCTAAAGCATTCCTTCCTAATGGGGCAACACTCTGTATCTCTCTCTGGCAGAGCCCGGCTGCCAAATTGGAAACGTCCAGACATTGCGCCCACAGGAAAGCTGCCAGCACTGAAAGCTCTAGCTGGTTTTCACTGTCCCTTGGAACTGCATTCGCTGCCACACAGACATTCGCGCTCTGCTAAAGCATTGCTTCGTAATGGGGCAACACTCTGTATCTCTCTCTGGCAGAGCCCGGCTGCCAAATTGGAAACGTCCAGACATTGCGCCCACAGGAAAGCTGCCAGCACTGAAAGCTCTAGCTGGTTTTCACTGTCCCTTGGAACTGCATTCGCTGCCACACAGACATTCGCGCTCTGCTAAAGCATTGCTTCGTAATGGGGCAACACTCTGTATCTCTCTCTGGCAGAGCCCGGCTGCCAAATTGGAAACGTCCAGAGATTGCGCCCACAGGAAAGCTGCCAGCACTGAAAGCTCTAGCTGGTTTTCACTGTCCCTTGGAACTGCATTCGCTGCCACACAGACATTCGCGCTCTGCTAAAGCATTGCTTCGTAATGGGGCAACACTCTGTATCTCTCTCTGGCAGAGCCCGGCTGCCAAATTGGAAACGTCCAGAGATTGCGCCCACAGGAAAGCTGCCAGCACTGAAAGCTCTAGCTGGTTTTCACTGTCCCTTGGAACTGCATTCGCTGCCACACAGACATTCGCGCTCTGCTAAAGCATTGCTTCGTAATGGGGCAACACTCTGTATCTCTCTCTGGCAGAGCCCGGCTGCCAAATTGGAAACGTCCAGAGATTGCGCCCACAGGAAAGCTGCCAGCACTGAAAGCTCTAGCTGGTTTTCACTGTCCCTTGGAACTGCATTCGCTGCCACACAGACATTCGCGCTCTGCTAAAGCATTGCTTCGTAATGGGGCAACACTCTGTATCTCTCTCTGGCAGAGCCCGGCTGCCAAATTGGAAACGTCCAGACATTGCGCCCACAGGAAAGCTGCCAGCACTGAAAGCTCTAGCTGGTTTTCACTGTCCCTTGGAACTGCATTCGCTGCCACACAGACATTCGCGCTCTGCTAAAGCATTGCTTCGTAATGGGGCAACACTCTGTATCTCTCTCTGGCAGAGCCCGGCTGCCAAATTGGAAACGTCCAGACATTGCGCCCACAGGAAAGCTGCCAGCACTGAAAGCTCTAGCTGGTTTTCACTGTCCCTTGGAACTGCATTCGCTGCCACACAGACATTTGCGCTCTGCTAAAGCATTGCTTCGTAATGGGGCAACACTCTGTATCTCTCTCTGGCAGAGCCCGGCTGCCAAATTGGAAACGTCCAGAGATTGCGCCCACAGGAAAGCTGCCAGCACTGAAAGCTCTAGCTGGTTTTCACTGTCCCTTGGAACTGCATTCGCTGCCACACAGACATTCGCGCTCTGCTAAAGCTTAACTTGGTAATTGGGCAACACTCTGTATCTCTCTCTGGCAGAGCCCGGCTGCCAAATTGGAAACGTCCAGAGATTGCGCCCACAGGAAAGCTGCCAGCACTGAAAGCTCTAGCTGGTTTTCACTGTCCCTTGGAACTGCATTCGCTGCCACACAGACATTCGCGCTCTGCTAAAGCATTGCTTCGTAATGGGGCAACACTCTGGATCTCTCTCTGGCAGAGCCCGGCTGCCAAATTGGAAACGTCCAGAGATTGCGCCCACAGGAAAGCTGCCAGCACTGAAAGCTCTAGCTGGTTTTCACTGTCCCTTGGAACTGCATTCGCTGCCACACAGACATTCGCGCTCTGCTAAAGCATTGCTTCGTAATGGGGCAACACTCTGTATCTCTCTCTGGCAGAGCCCGGCTGCCAAATTGGAAACGTCCAGACATTGCGCCCACAGGAAAGCTGCCAGCACTGAAAGCTCTAGCTGGTTTTCACTGTCCCTTGGAACTGCATTCGCTGCCACACAGACATTCGCGCTCTGCTAAAGCATTGCTTCGTAATGGGGCAACACTCTGTATCTCTCTCTGGCAGAGCCCGGCTGCCAAATTGGAAACGTCCAGAGATTGCGCCCACAGGAAAGCTGCCAGCACTGAAAGCTCTAGCTGGTTTTCACTGTCCCTTGGAACTGCATTCGCTGCCACACAGACATTTGCGCTCTGCTAAAGCATTGCTTCGTAATGGGGCAACACTCTGTATCTCTCTCTGGCAGAGCCCGGCTGCCAAATTGGAAACGTCCAGAGATTGCGCCCACAGGAAAGCTGCCAGCACTGAAAGCTCTAGCTGGTTTTCACTGTCCCTTGGAACTGCATTCGCTGCCACACAGACATTCGCGCTCTGCTAAAGCATTGCTTCGTAATGGGGCAACACTCTGTATCTCTCTCTGGCAGAGCCCGGCTGCCAAATTGGAAACGTCCAGACATTGCGCCCACAGGAAAGCTGCCAGCACTGAAAGCTCTAGCTGGTTTTCACTGTCCCTTGGAACTGCATTCGCTGCCACACAGACATTCACGCTCTGCTAAAGCATTGCTTCCTAATGGGGCAACACTCTGTATCTCTCTCTGGCAGAGCCCGGCTGCCAAATTGGAAACGTCCAGACATTGCGCCCACAGGAAAGCTGCCAGCACTGAAAGCTCTAGCTGGTTTTCACTGTCCCTTGGAACTGCATTCGCTGCCACACAGACATTCGCGCTCTGCTAAAGCATTGCTTCGTAATGGGGCAACACTCTGTATCTCTCTCTGGCAGAGCCCGGCTGCCAAATTGGAAACGTCCAGAGATTGCGCCCACAGGAAAGCTGCCAGCACTGAAAGCTCTAGCTGGTTTTCACTGTCCCTTGGAACTGCATTCGCTGCCACACAGACATTCGCGCTCTGCTAAAGCATTGCTTCGTAATGGGGCAACACTCTGTATCTCTCTCTGGCAGAGCCCGGCTGCCAAATTGGAAACGTCCAGAGATTGCGCCCACAGGAAAGCTGCCAGCACTGAAAGCTCTAGCTGGTTTTCACTGTCCCTTGGAACTGCATTCGCTGCCACACAGACATTCGCGCTCTGCTAAAGCATTGCTTCGTAATGGGGCAACACTCTGTATCTCTCTCTGGCAGAGCCCGGCTGCCAAATTGGAAACGTCCAGACATTGCGCCCACAGGAAAGCTGCCAGCACTGAAAGCTCTAGCTGGTTTTCACTGTCCCTTGGAACTGCATTCGCTGCCACACAGACATTTGCGCTCTGCTAAAGCATTGCTTCCTAATGGGGCAACACTCTGTATCTCTCTCTGGCAGAGCCCGGCTGCCAAATTGGAAACGTCCAGAGATTGCGCCCACAGGAAAGCTGCCAGCACTGAAAGCTCTAGCTGGTTTTCACTGTCCCTTGGAACTGCATTCGCTGCCACACAGACATTCGCGCTCTGCTAAAGCATTGCTTCGTAATGGGGCAACACTCTGTATCTCTCTCTGGCAGAGCCCGGCTGCCAAATTGGAAACGTCCAGAGATTGCGCCCACAGGAAAGCTGCCAGCACTGAAAGCTCTAGCTGGTTTTCACTGTCCCTTGGAACTGCATTCGCTGCCACACAGACATTCGCGCTCTGCTAAAGCATTGCTTCGTAATGGGGCAACACTCTGTATCTCTCTCTGGCAGAGCCCGGCTGCCAAATTGGAAACGTCCAGACATTGCGCCCACAGGAAAGCTGCCAGCACTGAAAGCTCTAGCTGGTTTTCACTGTCCCTTGGAACTGCATTCGCTGCCACACAGACATTCGCGCTCTGCTAAAGCTTAACTTGGTAATTGGGCAACACTCTGTATCTCTCTCTGGCAGAGCCCGGCTGCCAAATTGGAAACGTCCAGAGATTGCGCCCACAGGAAAGCTGCCAGCACTGAAAGCTCTAGCTGGTTTTCACTGTCCCTTGGAACTGCATTCGCTGCCACACAGACATTCGCGCTCTGCTAAAGCTTAACTTGGTAATTGGGCAACACTCTGTATCTCTCTCTGGCAGAGCCCGGCTGCCAAATTGGAAACGTCCAGACATTGCGCCCACAGGAAAGATGCCAGCACTGAAAGCTCTAGCTGGTTTTCACTGTCCCTTGGAACTGCATTCGCTGCCACACAGACATTCGCGCTCTGCTAAAGCATTGCTTCGTAATGGGGCAACACTCTGTATCTCTCTCTGGCAGAGCCCGGCTGCCAAATTGGAAACGTCCAGACATTGCGCCCACAGGAAAGCTGCCAGCACTGAAAGCTCTAGCTGGTTTTCACTGTCCCTTGGAACTGCATTCGCTGCCACACAGACATTCGCGCTCTGCTAAAGCTTAACTTGGTAATTGGGCAACACTCTGTATCTCTCTCTGGCAGAGCCCGGCTGCCAAATTGGAAACGTCCAGAGATTGCGCCCACAGGAAAGCTGCCAGCACTGAAAGCTCTAGCTGGTTTTCACTGTCCCTTGGAACTGCATTCGCTGCCACACAGACATTCGCGCTCTGCTAAAGCATTGCTTCCTAATGGGGCAACACTCTGTATCTCTCTCTGGCAGAGCCCGGCTGCCAAATTGGAAACGTCCAGACATTGCGCCCACAGGAAAGCTGCCAGCACTGAAAGCTCTAGCTGGTTTTCACTGTCCCTTGGAACTGCATTCGCTGCCACACAGACATTCGCGCTCTGCTAAAGCATTGCTTCCTAATGGGGCAACACTCTGTATCTCTCTCTGGCAGAGCCCGGCTGCCAAATTGGAAACGTCCAGACATTGCGCCCACAGGAAAGCTGCCAGCACTGAAAGCTCTAGCTGGTTTTCACTGTCCCTTGGAACTGCATTCGCTGCCACACAGACATTGGCGCTCTGCTAAAGCATTGCTTCCTAATGGGGCAACACTCTGTATCTCTCTCTGGCAGAGCCCGGCTGCCAAATTGGAAACGTCCAGACATTGCGCCCACAGGAAAGCTGCCAGCACTGAAAGCTCTAGCTGGTTTTCACTGTCCCTTGGAACTGCATTCGCTGCCACACAGACATTCGCGCTCTGCTAAAGCATTGCTTCGTAATGGGGCAACACTCTGTATCTCTCTCTGGCAGAGCCCGGCTGCCAAATTGGAAACGTCCAGACATTGCGCCCACAGGAAAGCTGCCAGCACTGAAAGCTCTAGCTGGTTTTCACTGTCCCTTGGAACTGCATTCGCTGCCACACAGACATTCGCGCTCTGCTAAAGCATTGCTTCGTAATGGGGCAACACTCTGGATCTCTCTCTGGCAGAGCCCGGCTGCCAAATTGGAAACGTCCAGACATTGCGCCCACAGGAAAGCTGCCAGCACTGAAAGCTCTAGCTGGTTTTCACTGTCCCTTGGAACTGCATTCGCTGCCACACAGACATTCGCGCTCTGCTAAAGCATTGCTTCGTAATGGGGCAACACTCTGTATCTCTCTCTGGCAGAGCCCGGCTGCCAAATTGGAAACGTCCAGACATTGCGCCCACAGGAAAGCTGCCAGCACTGAAAGCTCTAGCTGGTTTTCACTGTCCCTTGGAACTGCATTCGCTGCCACACAGACATTCGCGCTCTGCTAAGCATTGCTTCGTAATGGGGCAACACTCTGTATCTCTCTCTGGCAGAGCCCGGCTGCCAAATTGGAAACGTCCAGACATTGCGCCCACAGGAAAGCTGCCAGCACTGAAAGCTCTAGCTGGTTTTCACTGTCCCTTGGAACTGCATTCGCTGCCACACAGACATTCGCGATCTGCTAAAGCATTGCTTCGTAATGGGGCAACACTCTGTATCTCTCTCTGGCAGAGCCCGGCTGCCAAATTGGAAACGTCCAGACATTGCGCCCACAGGAAAGCTGCCAGCACTGAAAGCTCTAGCTGGTTTTCACTGTCCCTTGGAACTGCATTCGCTGCCACACAGACATTCGCGCTCTGCTAAAGCATTGCTTCGTAATGGGCAACACTCTGTATCTCTCTCTGGCAGAGCCCGGCTGCCAAATTGGAAACGTCCAGAGATTGCGCCCACAGGAAAGCTGCCAGCACTGAAAGCTCTAGCTGGTTTTCACTGTCCCTTGGAACTGCATTCGCTGCCACACAGACATTCGCGCTCTGCTAAAGCATTGCTTCCTAATGGGGCAACACTCTGTATCTCTCTCTGGCAGAGCCCGGCTGCCAAATTGGAAACGTCCAGAGATTGCGCCCACAGGAAAGCTGCCAGCACTGAAAGCTCTAGCTGGTTTTCACTGTCCCTTGGAACTGCATTCGCTGCCACACAGACATTCGCGCTCTGCTAAAGCATTGCTTCGTAATGGGGCAACACTCTGTATCTCTCTCTGGCAGAGCCCGGCTGCCAAATTGGAAACGTCCAGACATTGCGCCCACAGGAAAGCTGCCAGCACTGAAAGCTCTAGCTGGTTTTCACTGTCCCTTGGAACTGCATTCGCTGCCACACAGACATTCGCGCTCTGCTAAAGCATTGCTTCGTAATGGGGCAACACTCTGTATCTCTCTCTGGCAGAGCCCGGCTGCCAAATTGGAAACGTCCAGACATTGCGCCCACAGGAAAGCTGCCAGCACTGAAAGCTCTAGCTGGTTTTCACTGTCCCTTGGAACTGCATTCGCTGCCACACAGACATTCGCGCTCTGCTAAAGCATTGCTTCCTAATGGGGCAACACTCTGTATCTCTCTCTGGCAGAGCCCGGCTGCCAAATTGGAAACGTCCAGACATTGCGCCCACAGGAAAGCTGCCAGCACTGAAAGCTCTAGCTGGTTTTCACTGTCCCTTGGAACTGCATTCGCTGCCACACAGACATTCGCGCTCTGCTAAAGCATTGCTTCGTAATGGGGCAACACTCTGTATCTCTCTCTGGCAGAGCCCGGCTGCCAAATTGGAAACGTCCAGAGATTGCGCCCACAGGAAAGCTGCCAGCACTGAAAGCTCTAGCTGGTTTTCACTGTCCCTTGGAACTGCATTCGCTGCCACACAGACATTCGCGCTCTGCTAAAGCATTGCTTCGTAATGGGGCAACACTCTGTATCTCTCTCTGGCAGAGCCCGGCTGCCAAATTGGAAACGTCCAGAGATTGCGCCCACAGGAAAGCTGCCAGCACTGAAAGCTCTAGCTGGTTTTCACTGTCCCTTGGAACTGCATTCGCTGCCACACAGACATTCGCGCTCTGCTAAAGCATTGCTTCGTAATGGGGCAACACTCTGTATCTCTCTCTGGCAGAGCCCGGCTGCCAAATTGGAAACGTCCAGACATTGCGCCCACAGGAAAGCTGCCAGCACTGAAAGCTCTAGCTGGTTTTCACTGTCCCTTGGAACTGCATTCGCTGCCACACAGACATTTGCGCTCTGCTAAAGCATTGCTTCCTAATGGGGCAACACTCTGTATCTCTCTCTGGCAGAGCCCGGCTGCCAAATTGGAAACGTCCAGAGATTGCGCCCACAGGAAAGCTGCCAGCACTGAAAGCTCTAGCTGGTTTTCACTGTCCCTTGGAACTGCATTCGCTGCCACACAGACATTCGCGCTCTGCTAAAGCATTGCTTCGTAATGGGGCAACACTCTGTATCTCTCTCTGGCAGAGCCCGGCTGCCAAATTGGAAACGTCCAGAGATTGCGCCCACAGGAAAGCTGCCAGCACTGAAAGCTCTAGCTGGTTTTCACTGTCCCTTGGAACTGCATTCGCTGCCACACAGACATTCGCGCTCTGCTAAAGCATTGCTTCGTAATGGGGCAACACTCTGTATCTCTCTCTGGCAGAGCCCGGCTGCCAAATTGGAAACGTCCAGAGATTGCGCCCACAGGAAAGCTGCCAGCACTGAAAGCTCTAGCTGGTTTTCACTGTCCCTTGGAACTGCATTCGCTGCCACACAGACATTCGCGCTCTGCTAAAGCATTGCTTCGTAATGGGGCAACACTCTGTATCTCTCTCTGGCAGAGCCCGGCTGCCAAATTGGAAACGTCCAGACATTGCGCCCACAGGAAAGCTGCCAGCACTGAAAGCTCTAGCTGGTTTTCACTGTCCCTTGGAACTGCATTCGCTGCCACACAGACATTCGCGCTCTGCTAAAGCTTAACTTGGTAATTGGGCAACACTCTGTATCTCTCTCTGGCAGAGCCCGGCTGCCAAATTGGAAACGTCCAGAGATTGTGCCCACAGGAAAGCTGCCAGCACTGAAAGCTCTAGCTGGTTTTCACTGTCCCTTGGAACTGCATTCGCTGCCACACAGACATTCGCGCTCTGCTAAAGCTTAACTTGGTAATTGGGCAACACTCTGTATCTCTCTCTGGCAGAGCCCGGCTGCCAAATTGGAAACGTCCAGACATTGCGCCCACAGGAAAGATGCCAGCACTGAAAGCTCTAGCTGGTTTTCACTGTCCCTTGGAACTGCATTCGCTGCCACACAGACATTCGCGCTCTGCTAAAGCATTGCTTCGTAATGGGGCAACACTCTGTATCTCTCTCTGGCAGAGCCCGGCTGCCAAATTGGAAACGTCCAGACATTGCGCCCACAGGAAAGCTGCCAGCACTGAAAGCTCTAGCTGGTTTTCACTGTCCCTTGGAACTGCATTCGCTGCCACACAGACATTCGCGCTCTGCTAAAGCTTAACTTGGTAATTGGGCAACACTCTGTATCTCTCTCTGGCAGAGCCCGGCTGCCAAATTGGAAACGTCCAGAGATTGCGCCCACAGGAAAGCTGCCAGCACTGAAAGCTCTAGCTGGTTTTCACTGTCCCTTGGAACTGCATTCGCTGCCACACAGACATTCGCGCTCTGCTAAAGCATTGCTTCCTAATGGGGCAACACTCTGTATCTCTCTCTGGCAGAGCCCGGCTGCCAAATTGGAAACGTCCAGACATTGCGCCCACAGGAAAGCTGCCAGCACTGAAAGCTCTAGCTGGTTTTCACTGTCCCTTGGAACTGCATTCGCTGCCACACAGACATTCGCGCTCTGCTAAAGCATTGCTTCCTAATGGGGCAACACTCTGTATCTCTCTCTGGCAGAGCCCGGCTGCCAAATTGGAAACGTCCAGAGATTGCGCCCACAGGAAAGCTGCCAGCACTGAAAGCTCTAGCTGGTTTTCACTGTCCCTTGGAACTGCATTCGCTGCCACACAGACATTGGCGCTCTGCTAAAGCATTGCTTCCTAATGGGGCAACACTCTGTATCTCTCTCTGGCAGAGCCCGGCTGCCAAATTGGAAACGTCCAGACATTGCGCCCACAGGAAAGCTGCCAGCACTGAAAGCTCTAGCTGGTTTTCACTGTCCCTTGGAACTGCATTCGCTGCCACACAGACATTCGCGCTCTGCTAAAGCATTGCTTCGTAATGGGGCAACACTCTGTATCTCTCTCTGGCAGAGCCCGGCTGCCAAATTGGAAACGTCCAGAGATTGCGCCCACAGGAAAGCTGCCAGCACTGAAAGCTCTAGCTGGTTTTCACTGTCCCTTGGAACTGCATTCGCTGCCACACAGACATTCGCGCTCTGCTAAAGCATTGCTTCGTAATGGGGCAACACTCTGTATCTCTCTCTGGCAGAGCCCGGCTGCCAAATTGGAAACGTCCAGACATTGCGCCCACAGGAAAGCTGCCAGCACTGAAAGCTCTAGCTGGTTTTCACTGTCCCTTGGAACTGCATTCGCTGCCACACAGACATTCGCGCTCTGCTAAAGCATTGCTTCGTAATGGGGCAACACTCTGGATCTCTCTCTGGCAGAGCCCGGCTGCCAAATTGGAAACGTCCAGAGATTGCGCCCACAGGAAAGCTGCCAGCACTGAAAGCTCTAGCTGGTTTTCACTGTCCCTTGGAACTGCATTCGCTGCCACACAGACATTCGCGCTCTGCTAAAGCATTGCTTCGTAATGGGGCAACACTCTGTATCTCTCTCTGGCAGAGCCCGGCTGCCAAATTGGAAACGTCCAGACATTGCGCCCACAGGAAAGCTGCCAGCACTGAAAGCTCTAGCTGGTTTTCACTGTCCCTTGGAACTGCATTCGCTGCCACACAGACATTCGCGCTCTGCTAAAGCATTGCTTCGTAATGGGGCAACACTCTGTATCTCTCTCTGGCAGAGCCCGGCTGCCAAATTGGAAACGTCCAGAGATTGCGCCCACAGGAAAGCTGCCAGCACTGAAAGCTCTAGCTGGTTTTCACTGTCCCTTGGAACTGCATTCGCTGCCACACAGACATTCGCGCTCTGCTAAAGCATTGCTTCCTAATGGGGCAACACTCTGTATCTCTCTCTGGCAGAGCCCGGCTGCCAAATTGGAAACGTCCAGAGATTGCGCCCACAGGAAAGCTGCCAGCACTGAAAGCTCTAGCTGGTTTTCACTGTCCCTTGGAACTGCATTCGCTGCCACACAGACATTCGCGCTCTGCTAAAGCATTGCTTCGTAATGGGGCAACACTCTGTATCTCTCTCTGGCAGAGCCCGGCTGCCAAATTGGAAACGTCCAGACATTGCGCCCACAGGAAAGCTGCCAGCACTGAAAGCTCTAGCTGGTTTTCACTGTCCCTTGGAACTGCATTCGCTGCCACACAGACATTCGCGCTCTGCTAAAGCTTAACTTGGTAATTGGGCAACACTCTGTATCTCTCTCTGGCAGAGCCCGGCTGCCAAATTGGAAACGTCCAGAGATTGCGCCCACAGGAAAGCTGCCAGCACTGAAAGCTCTAGCTGGTTTTCACTGTCCCTTGGAACTGCATTCGCTGCCACACAGACATTCGCGCTCTGCTAAAGCATTGCTTCGTAATGGGGCAACACTCTGTATCTCTCTCTGGCAGAGCCCGGCTGCCAAATTGGAAACGTCCAGAGATTGCGCCCACAGGAAAGCTGCCAGCACTGAAAGCTCTAGCTGGTTTTCACTGTCCCTTGGAACTGCATTCGCTGCCACACAGACATTCGCGCTCTGCTAAAGCATTGCTTCGTAATGGGGCAACACTCTGTATCTCTCTCTGGCAGAGCCCGGCTGCCAAATTGGAAACGTCCAGAGATTGCGCCCACAGGAAAGCTGCCAGCACTGAAAGCTCTAGCTGGTTTTCACTGTCCCTTGGAACTGCATTCGCTGCCACACAGACATTCGCGCTCTGCTAAAGCATTGCTTCGTAATGGGGCAACACTCTGTATCTCTCTCTGGCAGAGCCCGGCTGCCAAATTGGAAACGTCCAGACATTGCGCCCACAGGAAAGCTGCCAGCACTGAAAGCTCTAGCTGGTTTTCACTGTCCCTTGGAACTGCATTCGCTGCCACACAGACATTCGCGCTCTGCTAAAGCATTGCTTCCTAATGGGGCAACACTCTGTATCTCTCTCTGGCAGAGCCCGGCTGCCAAATTGGAAACGTCCAGACATTGCGCCCACAGGAAAGCTGCCAGCACTGAAAGCTCTAGCTGGTTTTCACTGTCCCTTGGAACTGCATTCGCTGCCACACAGACATTCGCGCTCTGCTAAAGCATTGCTTCGTAATGGGGCAACACTCTGTATCTCTCTCTGGCAGAGCCCGGCTGCCAAATTGGAAACGTCCAGAGATTGCGCCCACAGGAAAGCTGCCAGCACTGAAAGCTCTAGCTGGTTTTCACTGTCCCTTGGAACTGCATTCGCTGCCACACAGATATTCGCGCTCTGCTAAAGCATTCCTTCCTAATGGGGCAACACTCTGTATCTCTCTCTGGCAGAGCCCGGCTGCCAAATTGGAAACGTCCAGACATTGCGCCCACAGGAAAGCTGCCAGCACTGAAAGCTCTAGCTGGTTTTCACTGTCCCTTGGAACTGCATTCGCTGCCACACAGACATTCGCGCTCTGCTAAAGCATTGCTTCCTAATGGGGCAACACTCTGTATCTCTCTCTGGCAGAGCCCGGCTGCCAAATTGGAAACGTCCAGACATTGCGCCCACAGGAAAGCTGCCAGCACTGAAAGCTCTAGCTGGTTTTCACTGTCCCTTGGAACTGCATTCGCTGCCACACAGACATTCGCGCTCTGCTAAAGCATTGCTTCGTAATGGGGCAACACTCTGTATCTCTCTCTGGCAGAGCCCGGCTGCCAAATTGGAAACGTCCAGAGATTGCGCCCACAGGAAAGCTGCCAGCACTGAAAGCTCTAGCTGGTTTTCACTGTCCCTTGGAACTGCATTCGCTGCCACACAGACATTCGCGCTCTGCTAAAGCTTAACTTGGTAATTGGGCAACACTCTGTATCTCTCTCTGGCAGAGCCCGGCTGCCAAATTGGAAACGTCCAGAGATTGCGCCCACAGGAAAGCTGCCAGCACTGAAAGCTCTAGCTGGTTTTCACTGTCCCTTGGAACTGCATTCGCTGCCACACAGACATTCGCGCTCTGCTAAAGCATTGCTTCGTAATGGGGCAACACTCTGTATCTCTCTCTGGCAGAGCCCGGCTGCCAAATTGGAAACGTCCAGAGATTGCGCCCACAGGAAAGCTGCCAGCACTGAAAGCTCTAGCTGGTTTTCACTGTCCCTTGGAACTGCATTCGCTGCCACACAGACATTCGCGCTCTGCTAAAGCATTGCTTCGTAATGGGGCAACACTCTGTATCTCTCTCTGGCAGAGCCCGGCTGCCAAATTGGAAACGTCCAGACATTGCGCCCACAGGAAAGCTGCCAGCACTGAAAGCTCTAGCTGGTTTTCACTGTCCCTTGGAACTGCATTCGCTGCCACACAGACATTCGCGCTCTGCTAAAGCATTGCTTCGTAATGGGGCAACACTCTGTATCTCTCTCTGGCAGAGCCCGGCTGCCAAATTGGAAACGTCCAGACATTGCGCCCACAGGAAAGCTGCCAGCACTGAAAGCTCTAGCTGGTTTTCACTGTCCCTTGGAACTGCATTCGCTGCCACACAGACATTCGCGCTCTGCTAAAGCATTGCTTCGTAATGGGGCAACACTCTGTATCTCTCTCTGGCAGAGCCCGGCTGCCAAATTGGAAACGTCCAGACATTGCGCCCACAGGAAAGCTGCCAGCACTGAAAGCTCTAGCTGGTTTTCACTGTCCCTTGGAACTGCATTCGCTGCCACACAGATATTCGCGCTCTGCTAAAGCATTCCTTCCTAATGGGGCAACACTCTGTATCTCTCTCTGGCAGAGCCCGGCTGCCAAATTGGAAACGTCCAGACATTGCGCCCACAGGAAAGCTGCCAGCACTGAAAGCTCTAGCTGGTTTTCACTGTCCCTTGGAACTGCATTCGCTGCCACACAGACATTCGCGCTCTGCTAAAGCATTGCTTCCTAATGGGGCAACACTCTGTATCTCTCTCTGGCAGAGCCCGGCTGCCAAATTGGAAACGTCCAGACATTGCGCCCACAGGAAAGCTGCCAGCACTGAAAGCTCTAGCTGGTTTTCACTGTCCCTTGGAACTGCATTCGCTGCCACACAGACATTCGCGCTCTGCTAAAGCATTGCTTCGTAATGGGGCAACACTCTGTATCTCTCTCTGGCAGAGCCCGGCTGCCAAATTGGAAACGTCCAGAGATTGCGCCCACAGGAAAGCTGCCAGCACTGAAAGCTCTAGCTGGTTTTCACTGTCCCTTGGAACTGCATTCGCTGCCACACAGACATTCGCGCTCTGCTAAAGCATTGCTTCGTAATGGGGCAACACTCTGTATCTCTCTCTGGCAGAGCCCGGCTGCCAAATTGGAAACGTCCAGAGATTGCGCCCACAGGAAAGCTGCCAGCACTGAAAGCTCTAGCTGGTTTTCACTGTCCCTTGGAACTGCATTCGCTGCCACACAGACATTCGCGCTCTGCTAAAGCATTGCTTCGTAATGGGGCAACACTCTGTATCTCTCTCTGGCAGAGCCCGGCTGCCAAATTGGAAACGTCCAGAGATTGCGCCCACAGGAAAGCTGCCAGCACTGAAAGCTCTAGCTGGTTTTCACTGTCCCTTGGAACTGCATTCGCTGCCACACAGACATTCGCGCTCTGCTAAAGCATTGCTTCGTAATGGGGCAACACTCTGTATCTCTCTCTGGCAGAGCCCGGCTGCCAAATTGGAAACGTCCAGACATTGCGCCCACAGGAAAGCTGCCAGCACTGAAAGCTCTAGCTGGTTTTCACTGTCCCTTGGAACTGCATTCGCTGCCACACAGACATTCGCGCTCTGCTAAAGCATTGCTTCGTAATGGGGCAACACTCTGTATCTCTCTCTGGCAGAGCCCGGCTGCCAAATTGGAAACGTCCAGACATTGCGCCCACAGGAAAGCTGCCAGCACTGAAAGCTCTAGCTGGTTTTCACTGTCCCTTGGAACTGCATTCGCTGCCACACAGACATTTGCGCTCTGCTAAAGCATTGCTTCGTAATGGGGCAACACTCTGTATCTCTCTCTGGCAGAGCCCGGCTGCCAAATTGGAAACGTCCAGAGATTGCGCCCACAGGAAAGCTGCCAGCACTGAAAGCTCTAGCTGGTTTTCACTGTCCCTTGGAACTGCATTCGCTGCCACACAGACATTCGCGCTCTGCTAAAGCTTAACTTGGTAATTGGGCAACACTCTGTATCTCTCTCTGGCAGAGCCCGGCTGCCAAATTGGAAACGTCCAGAGATTGCGCCCACAGGAAAGCTGCCAGCACTGAAAGCTCTAGCTGGTTTTCACTGTCCCTTGGAACTGCATTCGCTGCCACACAGACATTCGCGATCTGCTAAAGCATTGCTTCGTAATGGGGCAACACTCTGGATCTCTCTCTGGCAGAGCCCGGCTGCCAAATTGGAAACGTCCAGACATTGCGCCCACAGGAAAGCTGCCAGCACTGAAAGCTCTAGCTGGTTTTCACTGTCCCTTGGAACTGCATTCGCTGCCACACAGACATTCGCGCTCTGCTAAAGCATTGCTTCGTAATGGGGCAACACTCTGTATCTCTCTCTGGCAGAGCCCGGCTGCCAAATTGGAAACGTCCAGACATTGCGCCCACAGGAAAGCTGCCAGCACTGAAAGCTCTAGCTGGTTTTCACTGTCCCTTGGAACTGCATTCGCTGCCACACAGACATTCGCGCTCTGCTAAAGCATTGCTTCGTAATGGGGCAACACTCTGTATCTCTCTCTGGCAGAGCCCGGCTGCCAAATTGGAAACGTCCAGACATTGCGCCCACAGGAAAGCTGCCAGCACTGAAAGCTCTAGCTGGTTTTCACTGTCCCTTGGAACTGCATTCGCTGCCACACAGACATTTGCGCTCTGCTAAAGCATTGCTTCGTAATGGGGCAACACTCTGTATCTCTCTCTGGCAGAGCCCGGCTGCCAAATTGGAAACGTCCAGAGATTGCGCCCACAGGAAAGCTGCCAGCACTGAAAGCTCTAGCTGGTTTTCACTGTCCCTTGGAACTGCATTCGCTGCCACACAGACATTCGCGCTCTGCTAAAGCATTGCTTCGTAATGGGGCAACACTCTGTATCTCTCTCTGGCAGAGCCCGGCTGCCAAATTGGAAACGTCCAGACATTGCGCCCACAGGAAAGCTGCCAGCACTGAAAGCTCTAGCTGGTTTTCACTGTCCCTTGGAACTGCATTCGCTGCCACACAGACATTCGCGCTCTGCTAAAGCATTGCTTCGTAATGGGGCAACACTCTGTATCTCTCTCTGGCAGAGCCCGGCTGCCAAATTGGAAACGTCCAGAGATTGCGCCCACAGGAAAGCTGCCAGCACTGAAAGCTCTAGCTGGTTTTCACTGTCCCTTGGAACTGCATTCGCTGCCACACAGACATTCGCGCTCTGCTAAAGCATTGCTTCGTAATGGGGCAACACTCTGTATCTCTCTCTGGCAGAGCCCGGCTGCCAAATTGGAAACGTCCAGAGATTGCGCCCACAGGAAAGCTGCCAGCACTGAAAGCTCTAGCTGGTTTTCACTGTCCCTTGGAACTGCATTCGCTGCCACACAGACATTCGCGCTCTGCTAAAGCATTGCTTCGTAATGGGGCAACACTCTGTATCTCTCTCTGGCAGAGCCCGGCTGCCAAATTGGAAACGTCCAGACATTGCGCCCACAGGAAAGCTGCCAGCACTGAAAGCTCTAGCTGGTTTTCACTGTCCCTTGGAACTGCATTCGCTGCCACACAGACATTTGCGCTCTGCTAAAGCATTGCTTCCTAATGGGGCAACACTCTGTATCTCTCTCTGGCAGAGCCCGGCTGCCAAATTGGAAACGTCCAGAGATTGCGCCCACAGGAAAGCTGCCAGCACTGAAAGCTCTAGCTGGTTTTCACTGTCCCTTGGAACTGCATTCGCTGCCACACAGACATTCGCGCTCTGCTAAAGCATTGCTTCGTAATGGGGCAACACTCTGTATCTCTCTCTGGCAGAGCCCGGCTGCCAAATTGGAAACGTCCAGAGATTGCGCCCACAGGAAAGCTGCCAGCACTGAAAGCTCTAGCTGGTTTTCACTGTCCCTTGGAACTGCATTCGCTGCCACACAGACATTCGCGCTCTGCTAAAGCATTGCTTCGTAATGGGGCAACACTCTGTATCTCTCTCTGGCAGAGCCCGGCTGCCAAATTGGAAACGTCCAGAGATTGCGCCCACAGGAAAGCTGCCAGCACTGAAAGCTCTAGCTGGTTTTCACTGTCCCTTGGAACTGCATTCGCTGCCACACAGACATTCGCGCTCTGCTAAAGCATTGCTTCGTAATGGGGCAACACTCTGTATCTCTCTCTGGCAGAGCCCGGCTGCCAAATTGGAAACGTCCAGACATTGCGCCCACAGGAAAGCTGCCAGCACTGAAAGCTCTAGCTGGTTTTCACTGTCCCTTGGAACTGCATTCGCTGCCACACAGACATTCGCGCTCTGCTAAAGCTTAACTTGGTAATTGGGCAACACTCTGTATCTCTCTCTGGCAGAGCCCGGCTGCCAAATTGGAAACGTCCAGAGATTGCGCCCACAGGAAAGCTGCCAGCACTGAAAGCTCTAGCTGGTTTTCACTGTCCCTTGGAACTGCATTCGCTGCCACACAGACATTCGCGCTCTGCTAAAGCTTAACTTGGTAATTGGGCAACACTCTGTATCTCTCTCTGGCAGAGCCCGGCTGCCAAATTGGAAACGTCCAGACATTGCGCCCACAGGAAAGATGCCAGCACTGAAAGCTCTAGCTGGTTTTCACTGTCCCTTGGAACTGCATTCGCTGCCACACAGACATTCGCGCTCTGCTAAAGCATTGCTTCGTAATGGGGCAACACTCTGTATCTCTCTCTGGCAGAGCCCGGCTGCCAAATTGGAAACGTCCAGACATTGCGCCCACAGGAAAGCTGCCAGCACTGAAAGCTCTAGCTGGTTTTCACTGTCCCTTGGAACTGCATTCGCTGCCACACAGACATTCGCGCTCTGCTAAAGCTTAACTTGGTAATTGGGCAACACTCTGTATCTCTCTCTGGCAGAGCCCGGCTGCCAAATTGGAAACGTCCAGAGATTGCGCCCACAGGAAAGCTGCCAGCACTGAAAGCTCTAGCTGGTTTTCACTGTCCCTTGGAACTGCATTCGCTGCCACACAGACATTCGCGCTCTGCTAAAGCATTGCTTCCTAATGGGGCAACACTCTGTATCTCTCTCTGGCAGAGCCCGGCTGCCAAATTGGAAACGTCCAGACATTGCGCCCACAGGAAAGCTGCCAGCACTGAAAGCTCTAGCTGGTTTTCACTGTCCCTTGGAACTGCATTCGCTGCCACACAGATATTCGCGCTCTGCTAAAGCATTCCTTCCTAATGGGGCAACACTCTGTATCTCTCTCTGGCAGAGCCCGGCTGCCAAATTGGAAACGTCCAGACATTGCGCCCACAGGAAAGCTGCCAGCACTGAAAGCTCTAGCTGGTTTTCACTGTCCCTTGGAACTGCATTCGCTGCCACACAGACATTCGCGCTCTGCTAAAGCATTGCTTCCTAATGGGGCAACACTCTGTATCTCTCTCTGGCAGAGCCCGGCTGCCAAATTGGAAACGTCCAGACATTGCGCCCACAGGAAAGCTGCCAGCACTGAAAGCTGTAGCTGGTTTTCACTGTCCCTTGGAACTGCATTCGCTGCCACACAGACATTCGCGCTCTGCTAAAGCATTGCTTCGTAATGGGGCAACACTCTGTATCTCTCTCTGGCAGAGCCCGGCTGCCAAATTGGAAACGTCCAGAGATTGCGCCCACAGGAAAGCTGCCAGCACTGAAAGCTCTAGCTGGTTTTCACTGTCCCTTGGAACTGCATTCGCTGCCACACAGACATTCGCGCTCTGCTAAAGCTTAACTTGGTAATTGGGCAACACTCTGTATCTCTCTCTGGCAGAGCCCGGCTGCCAAATTGGAAACGTCCAGAGATTGCGCCCACAGGAAAGCTGCCAGCACTGAAAGCTCTAGCTGGTTTTCACTGTCCCTTTGAACTCATTCGCTGCCACACAGACATTCGCGCTCTGCTAAAGCATTGCTTCGTAATGGGGCAACACTCTGTATCTCTCTCTGGCAGAGCCCGGCTGCCAAATTGGAAACGTCCAGAGATTGCGCCCACAGGAAAGCTGCCAGCACTGAAAGCTCTAGCTGGTTTTCACTGTCCCTTGGAACTGCATTCGCTGCCACACAGACATTCGCGCTCTGCTAAAGCATTGCTTCGTAATGGGGCAACACTCTGTATCTCTCTCTGGCAGAGCCCGGCTGCCAAATTGGAAACGTCCAGACATTGCGCCCACAGGAAAGCTGCCAGCACTGAAAGCTCTAGCTGGTTTTCACTGTCCCTTGGAACTGCATTCGCTGCCACACAGACATTCGCGCTCTGCTAAAGCATTGCTTCGTAATGGGGCAACACTCTGTATCTCTCTCTGGCAGAGCCCGGCTGCCAAATTGGAAACGTCCAGACATTGCGCCCACAGGAAAGCTGCCAGCACTGAAAGCTCTAGCTGGTTTTCACTGTCCCTTGGAACTGCATTCGCTGCCACACAGACATTCGCGCTCTGCTAAAGCATTGCTTCGTAATGGGGCAACACTCTGTATCTCTCTCTGGCAGAGCCCGGCTGCCAAATTGGAAACGTCCAGACATTGCGCCCACAGGAAAGCTGCCAGCACTGAAAGCTCTAGCTGGTTTTCACTGTCCCTTGGAACTGCATTCGCTGCCACACAGACATTCGCGCTCTGCTAAAGCATTGCTTCGTAATGGGGCAACACTCTGTATCTCTCTCTGGCAGAGCCCGGCTGCCAAATTGGAAACGTCCAGACATTGCGCCCACAGGAAAGCTGCCAGCACTGAAAGCTCTAGCTGGTTTTCACTGTCCCTTGGAACTGCATTCGCTGCCACACAGACATTCGCGCTCTGCTAAAGCATTGCTTCCTAATGGGGCAACACTCTGTATCTCTCTCTGGCAGAGCCCGGCTGCCAAATTGGAAACGTCCAGACATTGCGCCCACAGGAAAGCTGCCAGCACTGAAAGCTCTAGCTGGTTTTCACTGTCCCTTGGAACTGCATTCGCTGCCACACAGACATTCGCGCTCTGCTAAAGCATTGCTTCGTAATGGGGCAACACTCTGTATCTCTCTCTGGCAGAGCCCGGCTGCCAAATTGGAAACGTCCAGAGATTGCGCCCACAGGAAAGCTGCCAGCACTGAAAGCTCTAGCTGGTTTTCACTGTCCCTTGGAACTGCATTCGCTGCCACACAGACATTCGCGCTCTGCTAAAGCATTGCTTCCTAATGGGGCAACACTCTGTATCTCTCTCTGGCAGAGCCCGGCTGCCAAATTGGAAACGTCCAGAGATTGCGCCCACAGGAAAGCTGCCAGCACTGAAAGCTCTAGCTGGTTTTCACTGTCCCTTGGAACTGCATTCGCTGCCACACAGACATTCGCGCTCTGCTAAAGCATTGCTTCGTAATGGGGCAACACTCTGTATCTCTCTCTGGCAGAGCCCGGCTGCCAAATTGGAAACGTCCAGACATTGCGCCCACAGGAAAGCTGCCAGCATTGAAAGCTCTAGCTGGTTTTCACTGTCCCTTGGAACTGCATTCGCTGCCACACAGACATTCGCGCTCTGCTAAAGCATTGCTTCGTAATGGGGCAACACTCTGTATCTCTCTCTGGCAGAGCCCGGCTGCCAAATTGGAAACGTCCAGACATTGCGCCCACAGGAAAGCTGCCAGCACTGAAAGCTCTAGTTGGTTTTCACTGTCCCTTGGAACTGCATTCGCTGCCACACAGACATTCGCGCTCTGCTAAAGCATTGCTTCCTAATGGGGCAACACTCTGTATCTCTCTCTGGCAGAGCCCGGCTGCCAAATTGGAAACGTCCAGACATTGCGCCCACAGGAAAGCTGCCAGCACTGAAAGCTCTAGCTGGTTTTCACTGTCCCTTGGAACTGCATTCGCTGCCACACAGACATTTGCGCTCTGCTAAAGCATTGCTTCGTAATGGGGCAACACTCTGTATCTCTCTCTGGCAGAGCCCGGCTGCCAAATTGGAAACGTCCAGACATTGCGCCCACAGGAAAGCTGCCAGCACTGAAAGCTCTAGCTGGTTTTCACTGTCCCTTGGAACTGCATTCGCTGCCACACAGACATTCGCGCTCTGCTAAAGCATTGCTTCGTAATGGGGCAACACTCTGTATCTCTCTCTGGCAGAGCCCGGCTGCCAAATTGGAAACGTCCAGAGATTGCGCCCACAGGAAAGCTGCCAGCACTGAAAGCTCTAGCTGGTTTTCACTGTCCCTTGGAACTGCATTCGCTGCCACACAGACATTCGCGCTCTGCTAAAGCATTGCTTCGTAATGGGGCAACACTCTGTATCTCTCTCTGGCAGAGCCCGGCTGCCAAATTGGAAACGTCCAGACATTGCGCCCACAGGAAAGCTGCCAGCACTGAAAGCTCTAGCTGGTTTTCACTGTCCCTTGGAACTGCATTCGCTGCCACACAGACATTTGCGCTCTGCTAAAGCATTGCTTCGTAATGGGGCAACACTCTATATCTCTCTCTGGCAGAGCCCGGCTGCCAAATTGGAAACGTCCAGAGATTGCGCCCACAGGAAAGCTGCCAGCACTGAAAGCTCTAGCTGGTTTTCACTGTCCCTTGGAACTGCATTCGCTGCCACACAGACATTCGCGCTCTGCTAAAGCACTGCTTCGTAATGGGGCAACACTCTGGATCTCTCTCTGGCAGAGCCCGGCTGCCAAATTGGAAACGTCCAGAGATTGCGCCCACAGGAAAGCTGCCAGCACTGAAAGCTCTAGCTGGTTTTCACTGTCCCTTGGAACTGCATTCGCTGCCACACAGACATTCGCGCTCTGCTAAAGCATTGCTTCGTAATGGGGCAACACTCTGTATCTCTCTCTGGCAGAGCCCGGCTGCCAAATTGGAAACGTCCAGAGATTGCGCCCACAGGAAAGCTGCCAGCACTGAAAGCTCTAGCTGGTTTTCACTGTCCCTTGGAACTGCATTCGCTGCCACACAGACATTTGCGCTCTGCTAAAGCATTGCTTCGTAATGGGGCAACACTCTGTATCTCTCTCTGGCAGAGCCCGGCTGCCAAATTGGAAACGTCCAGAGATTGCGCCCACAGGAAAGCTGCCAGCACTGAAAGCTCTAGCTGGTTTTCACTGTCCCTTGGAACTGCATTCGCTGCCACACAGACATTCGCGCTCTGCTAAAGCATTGCTTCGTAATGGGGCAACACTCTGTATCTCTCTCTGGCAGAGCCCGGCTGCCAAATTGGAAACGTCCAGACATTGCGCCCACAGGAAAGCTGCCAGCACTGAAAGCTCTAGCTGGTTTTCACTGTCCCTTGGAACTGCATTCGCTGCCACACAGACATTCGCGCTCTGCTAAAGCATTGCTTCGTAATGGGGCAACACTCTGTATCTCTCTCTGGCAGAGCCCGGCTGCCAAATTGGAAACGTCCAGACATTGCGCCCACAGGAAAGCTGCCAGCACTGAAAGCTCTAGCTGGTTTTCACTGTCCCTTGGAACTGCATTCGCTGCCACACAGACATTCGCGCTCTGCTAAAGCATTGCTTCCTAATGGGGCAACACTCTGTATCTCTCTCTGGCAGAGCCCGGCTGCCAAATTGGAAACGTCCAGACATTGCGCCCACAGGAAAGCTGCCAGCACTGAAAGCTCTAGCTGGTTTTCACTGTCCCTTGGAACTGCATTCGCTGCCACACAGACATTTGCGATCTGCTAAAGCATTGCTTCGTAATGGGGCAACACTCTGTATCTCTCTCTGGCAGAGCCCGGCTGCCAAATTGGAAACGTCCAGACATTGCGCCCACAGGAAAGCTGCCAGCACTGAAAGCTCTAGCTGGTTTTCACTGTCCCTTGGAACTGCATTCGCTGCCACACAGACATTCGCGCTCTGCTAAAGCATTGCTTCGTAATGGGGCAACACTCTGTATCTCTCTCTGGCAGAGCCCGGCTGCCAAATTGGAAACGTCCAGACATTGCGCCCACAGGAAAGCTGCCAGCACTGAAAGCTCTAGCTGGTTTTCACTGTCCCTTGGAACTGCATTCGCTGCCACACAGACATTCGCGCTCTGCTAAAGCATTGCTTCGTAATGGGGCAACACTCTGTATCTCTCTCTGGCAGAGCCCGGCTGCCAAATTGGAAACGTCCAGACATTGCGCCCACAGGAAAGCTGCCAGCACTGAAAGCTCTAGCTGGTTTTCACTGTCCCTTGGAACTGCATTCGCTGCCACACAGACATTTGCGCTCTGCTAAAGCATTGCTTCGTAATGGGGCAACACTCTGTATCTCTCTCTGGCAGAGCCCGGCTGCCAAATTGGAAACGTCCAGAGATTGCGCCCACAGGAAAGCTGCCAGCACTGAAAGCTCTAGCTGGTTTTCACTGTCCCTTGGAACTGCATTCGCTGCCACACAGACATTCGCGCTCTGCTAAAGCATTGCTTCGTAATGGGGCAACACTCTGGATCTCTCTCTGGCAGAGCCCGGCTGCCAAATTGGAAACGTCCAGACATTGCGCCCACAGGAAAGCTGCCAGCACTGAAAGCTCTAGCTGGTTTTCACTGTCCCTTGGAACTGCATTCGCTGCCACACAGACATTCGCGCTCTGCTAAAGCATTGCTTCGTAATGGGGCAACACTCTGTATCTCTCTCTGGCAGAGCCCGGCTGCCAAATTGGAAACGTCCAGACATTGCGCCCACAGGAAAGCTGCCAGCACTGAAAGCTCTAGCTGGTTTTCACTGTCCCTTGGAACTGCATTCGCTGCCACACAGACATTTGCGCTCTGCTAAAGCATTGCTTCGTAATGGGGCAACACTCTGGATCTCTCTCTGGCAGAGCCCGGCTGCCAAATTGGAAACGTCCAGAGATTGCGCCCACAGGAAAGCTGCCAGCACTGAAAGCTCTAGCTGGTTTTCACTGTCCCTTGGAACTGCATTCGCTGCCACACAGACATTCGCGCTCTGCTAAAGCATTGCTTCGTAATGGGGCAACACTCTGTATCTCTCTCTGGCAGAGCCCGGCTGCCAAATTGGAAACGTCCAGACATTGCGCCCACAGGAAAGCTGCCAGCACTGAAAGCTCTAGCTGGTTTTCACTGTCCCTTGGAACTGCATTCGCTGCCACACAGACATTCGCGCTCTGCTAAAGCATTGCTTCGTAATGGGGCAACACTCTGGATCTCTCTCTGGCAGAGCCCGGCTGCCAAATTGGAAACGTCCAGACATTGCGCCCACAGGAAAGCTGCCAGCACTGAAAGCTCTAGCTGGTTTTCACTGTCCCTTGGAACTGCATTCGCTGCCACACAGACATTCGCGCTCTGCTAAAGCATTGCTTCGTAATGGGGCAACACTCTGTATCTCTCTCTGGCAGAGCCCGGCTGCCAAATTGGAAACGTCCAGAGATTGCGCCCACAGGAAAGCTGCCAGCACTGAAAGCTCTAGCTGGTTTTCACTGTCCCTTGGAACTGCATTCGCTGCCACACAGACATTCGCGCTCTGCTAAAGCATTGCTTCGTAATGGGGCAACACTCTGGATCTCTCTCTGGCAGAGCCCGGCTGCCAAATTGGAAACGTCCAGACATTGCGCCCACAGGAAAGCTGCCAGCACTGAAAGCTCTAGCTGGTTTTCACTGTCCCTTGGAACTGCATTCGCTGCCACACAGACATTTGCGCTCTGCTAAAGCATTGCTTCGTAATGGGGCAACACTCTGTATCTCTCTCTGGCAGAGCCCGGCTGCCAAATTGGAAACGTCCAGACATTGCGCCCACAGGAAAGCTGCCAGCACTGAAAGCTGTAGCTGGTTTTCACTGTCCCTTGGAACTGCATTCGCTGCCACACAGACATTCGCGCTCTGCTAAAGCATTGCTTCGTAATGGGGCAACACTCTGTATCTCTCTCTGGCAGAGCCCGGCTGCCAAATTGGAAACGTCCAGACATTGCGCCCACAGGAAAGCTGCCAGCATTGAAAGCTCTAGCTGGTTTTCACTGTCCCTTGGAACTGCATTCGCTGCCACACAGACATTCGCGCTCTGCTAAAGCATTGCTTCGTAATGGGGCAACACTCTGTATCTCTCTCTGGCAGAGCCCGGCTGCCAAATTGGAAACGTCCAGACATTGCGCCCACAGGAAAGCTGCCAGCACTGAAAGCTCTAGCTGGTTTTCACTGTCCCTTGGAACTGCATTCGCTGCCACACAGACATTCGCGCTCTGCTAAAGCATTGCTTCGTAATGGGGCAACACTCTGTATCTCTCTCTGGCAGAGCCCGGCTGCCAAATTGGAAACGTCCAGACATTGCGCCCACAGGAAAGCTGCCAGCACTGAAAGCTCTAGCTGGTTTTCACTGTCCCTTGGAACTGCATTCGCTGCCACACAGACATTCGCGCTCTGCTAAAGCATTGCTTCCTAATGGGGCAACACTCTGTATCTCTCTCTGGCAGAGCCCGGCTGCCAAATTGGAAACGTCCAGACATTGCGCCCACAGGAAAGCTGCCAGCACTGAAAGCTCTAGCTGGTTTTCACTGTCCCTTGGAACTGCATTCGCTGCCACACAGACATTCGCGCTCTGCTAAAGCATTGCTTCGTAATGGGGCAACACTCTGGATCTCTCTCTGGCAGAGCCCGGCTGCCAATTGGAAACGTCCAGACATTGCGCCCACAGGAAAGCTGCCAGCACTGAAAGCTCTAGCTGGTTTTCACTGTCCCTTGGAACTGCATTCGCTGCCACACAGACATTCGCGCTCTGCTAAAGCATTGCTTCGTAATGGGGCAACACTCTGTATCTCTCTCTGGCAGAGCCCGGCTGCCAAATTGGAAACGTCCAGAGATTGCGCCCACAGGAAAGCTGCCAGCACTGAAAGCTCTAGCTGGTTTTCACTGTCCCTTGGAACTGCATTCGCTGCCACACAGACATTCGCGCTCTGCTAAAGCATTGCTTCGTAATGGGGCAACACTCTGGATCTCTCTCTGGCAGAGCCCGGCTGCCAAATTGGAAACGTCCAGACATTGCGCCCACAGGAAAGCTGCCAGCACTGAAAGCTCTAGCTGGTTTTCACTGTCCCTTGGAACTGCATTCGCTGCCACACAGACATTTGCGCTCTGCTAAAGCATTGCTTCGTAATGGGGCAACACTCTGTATCTCTCTCTGGCAGAGCCCGGCTGCCAAATTGGAAACGTCCAGACATTGCGCCCACAGGAAAGCTGCCAGCACTGAAAGCTGTAGCTGGTTTTCACTGTCCCTTGGAACTGCATTCGCTGCCACACAGACATTCGCGCTCTGCTAAAGCATTGCTTCGTAATGGGGCAACACTCTGTATCTCTCTCTGGCAGAGCCCGGCTGCCAAATTGGAAACGTCCAGACATTGCGCCCACAGGAAAGCTGCCAGCATTGAAAGCTCTAGCTGGTTTTCACTGTCCCTTGGAACTGCATTCGCTGCCACACAGACATTCGCGCTCTGCTAAAGCATTGCTTCGTAATGGGGCAACACTCTGTATCTCTCTCTGGCAGAGCCCGGCTGCCAAATTGGAAACGTCCAGACATTGCGCCACAGGAAAGCTGCCAGCACTGAAAGCTCTAGCTGGTTTTCACTGTCCCTTGGAACTGCATTCGCTGCCACACAGACATTCGCGCTCTGCTAAAGCATTGCTTCCTAATGGGGCAACACTCTGTATCTCTCTCTGGCAGAGCCCGGCTGCCAAATTGGAAACGTCCAGACATTGCGCCCACAGGAAAGCTGCCAGCACTGAAAGCTCTAGCTGGTTTTCACTGTCCCTTGGAACTGCATTCGCTGCCACACAGACATTCGCGCTCTGCTAAAGCATTGCTTCCTAATGGGGCAACACTCTGTATCTCTCTCTGGCAGAGCCCGGCTGCCAAATTGGAAACGTCCAGACATTGCGCCCACAGGAAAGCTGCCAGCACTGAAAGCTCTAGCTGGTTTTCACTGTCCCTTGGAACTGCATTCGCTGCCACACAGACATTTGCGCTCTGCTAAAGCATTGCTTCGTAATGGGGCAACACTCTGTATCTCTCTCTGGCAGAGCCCGGCTGCCAAATTGGAAACGTCCAGACATTGCGCCCACAGGAAAGCTGCCAGCACTGAAAGCTCTAGCTGGTTTTCACTGTCCCTTGGAACTGCATTCGCTGCCACACAGACATTCGCGCTCTGCTAAAGCATTGCTTCGTAATGGGGCAACACTCTGTATCTCTCTCTGGCAGAGCCCGGCTGCCAAATTGGAAACGTCCAGAGATTGCGCCCACAGGAAAGCTGCCAGCACTGAAAGCTCTAGCTGGTTTTCACTGTCCCTTGGAACTGCATTCGCTGCCACACAGACATTCGCGCTCTGCTAAAGCATTGCTTCGTAATGGGGCAACACTCTGTATCTCTCTCTGGCAGAGCCCGGCTGCCAAATTGGAAACGTCCAGACATTGCGCCCACAGGAAAGCTGCCAGCACTGAAAGCTCTAGCTGGTTTTCACTGTCCCTTGGAACTGCATTCGCTGCCACACAGACATTTGCGCTCTGCTAAAGCATTGCTTCGTAATGGGGCAACACTCTGTATCTCTCTCTGGCAGAGCCCGGCTGCCAAATTGGAAACGTCCAGAGATTGCGCCCACAGGAAAGCTGCCAGCACTGAAAGCTCTAGCTGGTTTTCACTGTCCCTTGGAACTGCATTCGCTGCCACACAGACATTCGCGCTCTGCTAAAGCATTGCTTCGTAATGGGGCAACACTCTGTATCTCTCTCTGGCAGAGCCCGGCTGCCAAATTGGAAACGTCCAGACATTGCGCCCACAGGAAAGCTGCCAGCACTGAAAGCTCTAGCTGGTTTTCACTGTCCCTTGGAACTGCATTCGCTGCCACACAGACATTCGCGCTCTGCTAAAGCATTGCTTCCTAATGGGGCAACACTCTGTATCTCTCTCTGGCAGAGCCCGGCTGCCAAATTGGAAACGTCCAGACATTGCGCCCACAGGAAAGCTGCCAGCACTGAAAGCTCTAGCTGGTTTTCACTGTCCCTTGGAACTGCATTCGCTGCCACACAGACATTTGCGATCTGCTAAAGCATTGCTTCCTAATGGGGCAACACTCTGTATCTCTCTCTGGCAGAGCCCGGCTGCCAAATTGGAAACGTCCAGACATTGCGCCCACAGGAAAGCTGCCAGCACTGAAAGCTCTAGCTGGTTTTCACTGTCCCTTGGAACTGCATTCGCTGCCACACAGACATTCGCGCTCTGCTAAAGCATTGCTTCGTAATGGGGCAACACTCTGTATCTCTCTCTGGCAGAGCCCGGCTGCCAAATTGGAAACGTCCAGACATTGCGCCCACAGGAAAGCTGCCAGCACTGAAAGCTCTAGCTGGTTTTCACTGTCCCTTGGAACTGCATTCGCTGCCACACAGACATTCGCGCTCTGCTAAAGCATTGCTTCGTAATGGGGCAACACTCTGTATCTCTCTCTGGCAGAGCCCGGCTGCCAAATTGGAAACGTCCAGACATTGCGCCCACAGGAAAGCTGCCAGCACTGAAAGCTCTAGCTGGTTTTCACTGTCCCTTGGAACTGCATTCGCTGCCACACAGACATTTGCGCTCTGCTAAAGCATTGCTTCGTAATGGGGCAACACTCTGTATCTCTCTCTGGCAGAGCCCGGCTGCCAAATTGGAAACGTCCAGACATTGCGCCCACAGGAAAGCTGCCAGCACTGAAAGCTCTAGCTGGTTTTCACTGTCCCTTGGAACTGCATTCGCTGCCACACAGACATTCGCGCTCTGCTAAAGCATTGCTTCGTAATGGGGCAACACTCTGTATCTCTCTCTGGCAGAGCCCGGCTGCCAAATTGGAAACGTCCAGAGATTGCGCCCACAGGAAAGCTGCCAGCACTGAAAGCTCTAGCTGGTTTTCACTGTCCCTTGGAACTGCATTCGCTGCCACACAGACATTCGCGCTCTGCTAAAGCATTGCTTCGTAATGGGGCAACACTCTGTATCTCTCTCTGGCAGAGCCCGGCTGCCAAATTGGAAACGTCCAGACATTGCGCCCACAGGAAAGCTGCCAGCACTGAAAGCTCTAGCTGGTTTTCACTGTCCCTTGGAACTGCATTCGCTGCCACACAGACATTCGCGCTCTGCTAAAGCATTGCTTCGTAATGGGGCAACACTCTGGATCTCTCTCTGGCAGAGCCCGGCTGCCAAATTGGAAACGTCCAGAGATTGCGCCCACAGGAAAGCTGCCAGCACTGAAAGCTCTAGCTGGTTTTCACTGTCCCTTGGAACTGCATTCGCTGCCACACAGACATTCGCGCTCTGCTAAAGTATTTCTTCGTAATGGGGCAACACTCTGTATCTCTCTCTGGCAGAGCCCGGCTGCCAAATTGGAAACGTCCAGACATTGCGCCCACAGGAAAGCTGCCAGCACTGAAAGCTCTAGCTGGTTTTCACTGTCCCTTGGAACTGCATTCGCTGCCACACAGACATTCGCGCTCTGCTAAAGCATTGCTTCGTAATGGGGCAACACTCTGTATCTCTCTCTGGCAGAGCCCGGCTGCCAAATTGGAAACGTCCAGACATTGCGCCCACAGGAAAGCTGCCAGCACTGAAAGCTCTAGCTGGTTTTCACTGTCCCTTGGAACTGCATTCGCTGCCACACAGACATTCGCGCTCTGCTAAAGCATTGCTTCGTAATGGGGCAACACTCTGTATCTCTCTCTGGCAGAGCCCGGCTGCCAAATTGGAAACGTCCAGACATTGCGCCCACAGGAAAGCTGCCAGCACTGAAAGCTCTAGCTGGTTTTCACTGTCCCTTGGAACTGCATTCGCTGCCACACAGACATTCGCGCTCTGCTAAAGCATTGCTTCGTAATGGGGCAACACTCTGTATCTCTCTCTGGCAGAGCCCGGCTGCCAAATTGGAAACGTCCAGACATTGCGCCCACAGGAAAGCTGCCAGCACTGAAAGCTCTAGCTGGTTTTCACTGTCCCTTGGAACTGCATTCGCTGCCACACAGACATTCGCGCTCTGCTAAAGCATTGCTTCGTAATGGGGCAACACTCTGTATCTCTCTCTGGCAGAGCCCGGCTGCCAAATTGGAAACGTCCAGACATTGCGCCCACAGGAAAGCTGCCAGCACTGAAAGCTCTAGCTGGTTTTCACTGTCCCTTGGAACTGCATTCGCTGCCACACAGACATTCGCGCTCTGCTAAAGCATTGCTTCGTAATGGGGCAACACTCTGTATCTCTCTCTGGCAGAGCCCGGCTGCCAAATTGGAAACGTCCAGACATTGCGCCCACAGGAAAGCTGCCAGCACTGAAAGCTCTAGCTGGTTTTCACTGTCCCTTGGAACTGCATTCGCTGCCACACAGACATTCGCGCTCTGCTAAAGCATTGCTTCGTAATGGGGCAACACTCTGGATCTCTCTCTGGCAGAGCCCGGCTGCCAAATTGGAAACGTCCAGACATTGCGCCCACAGGAAAGCTGCCAGCACTGAAAGCTCTAGCTGGTTTTCACTGTCCCTTGGAACTGCATTCGCTGCCACACAGACATTCGCGCTCTGCTAAAGCATTGCTTCGTAATGGGGCAACACTCTGTATCTCTCTCTGGCAGAGCCCGGCTGCCAAATTGGAAACGTCCAGACATTGCGCCCACAGGAAAGCTGCCAGCACTGAAAGCTCTAGCTGGTTTTCACTGTCCCTTGGAACTGCATTCGCTGCCACACAGACATTTGCGCTCTGCTAAAGCATTGCTTCGTAATGGGGCAACACTCTGGATCTCTCTCTGGCAGAGCCCGGCTGCCAAATTGGAAACGTCCAGACATTGCGCCCACAGGAAAGCTGCCAGCACTGAAAGCTCTAGCTGGTTTTCACTGTCCCTTGGAACTGCATTCGCTGCCACACAGACATTCGCGCTCTGCTAAAGCATTTCTTCGTAATGGGGCAACACTCTGTATCTCTCTCTGGCAGAGCCCGGCTGCCAAATTGGAAACGTCCAGACATTGCGCCCACAGGAAAGCTGCCAGCACTGAAAGCTCTAGCTGGTTTTCACTGTCCCTTGGAACTGCATTCGCTGCCACACAGACATTCGCGCTCTGCTAAAGCATTGCTTCGTAATGGGGCAACACTCTGTATCTCTCTCTGGCAGAGCCCGGCTGCCAAATTGGAAACGTCCAGACATTGCGCCCACAGGAAAGCTGCCAGCACTGAAAGCTCTAGCTGGTTTTCACTGTCCCTTGGAACTGCATTCGCTGCCACACAGACATTCGCGCTCTGCTAAAGCATTGCTTCGTAATGGGGCAACACTCTGTATCTCTCTCTGGCAGAGCCCGGCTGCCAAATTGGAAACGTCCAGACATTGCGCCCACAGGAAAGCTGCCAGCACTGAAAGCTCTAGCTGGTTTTCACTGTCCCTTGGAACTGCATTCGCTGCCACACAGACATTCGCGCTCTGCTAAAGCATTGCTTCGTAATGGGGCAACACTCTGTATCTCTCTCTGGCAGAGCCCGGCTGCCAAATTGGAAACGTCCAGACATTGCGCCCACAGGAAAGCTGCCAGCACTGAAAGCTCTAGCTGGTTTTCACTGTCCCTTGGAACTGCATTCGCTGCCACACAGACATTCGCGCTCTGCTAAAGCATTGCTTCGTAATGGGGCAACACTCTGTATCTCTCTCTGGCAGAGCCCGGCTGCCAAATTGGAAACGTCCAGAGATTGCGCCCACAGGAAAGCTGCCAGCACTGAAAGCTCTAGCTGGTTTTCACTGTCCCTTGGAACTGCATTCGCTGCCACACAGACATTCGCGCTCTGCTAAAGCATTGCTTCGTAATGGGGCAACACTCTGTATCTCTCTCTGGCAGAGCCCGGCTGCCAAATTGGAAACGTCCAGAGATTGCGCCCACAGGAAAGCTGCCAGCACTGAAAGCTCTAGCTGGTTTTCACTGTCCCTTGGAACTGCATTCGCTGCCACACAGACATTCGCGCTCTGCTAAAGCATTGCTTCGTAATGGGGCAACACTCTGTATCTCTCTCTGGCAGAGCCCGGCTGCCAACTTGGAAACGTCCAGACATTGCGCCCACAGGAAAGCTGCCAGCACTGAAAGCTCTAGCTGGTTTTCACTGTCCCTTGGAACTGCATTCGCTGCCACACAGACATTTGCGCTCTGCTAAAGCATTGCTTCGTAATGGGGCAACACTCTGTATCTCTCTCTGGCAGAGCCCGGCTGCCAAATTGGAAACGTCCAGACATTGCGCCCACAGGAAAGCTGCCAGCACTGAAAGCTCTAGCTGGTTTTCACTGTCCCTTGGAACTGCATTCGCTGCCACACAGACATTCGCGCTCTGCTAAAGCATTGCTTCCTAATGGGGCAACACTCTGTATCTCTCTCTGGCAGAGCCCGGCTGCCAAATTGGAAACGTCCAGACATTGCGCCCACAGGAAAGCTGCCAGCACTGAAAGCTCTAGCTGGTTTCACTGTCCCTTGGAACTGCATTCGCTGCCACACAGACATTTCGCGCTCTGCTAAAGCATTGCTTCGTAATGGGGCAACACTCTGTATCTCTCTCTGGCAGAGCCCGGCTGCCAAATTGGAAACGTCCAGACATTGCGCCCACAGGAAAGCTGCCAGCACTGAAAGCTCTAGCTGGTTTTCACTGTCCCTTGGAACTGCATTCGCTGCCACACAGACATTCGCGCTCTGCTAAAGCATTGCTTCGTAATGGGGCAACACTCTGTATCTCTCTCTGGCAGAGCCCGGCTGCCAAATTGGAAACGTCCAGACATTGCGCCCACAGGAAAGCTGCCAGCACTGAAAGCTCTAGCTGGTTTTCACTGTCCCTTGGAACTGCATTCGCTGCCACACAGACATTCGCGCTCTGCTAAAGCATTGCTTCGTAATGGGGCAACACTCTGTATCTCTCTCTGGCAGAGCCCGGCTGCCAAATTGGAAACGTCCAGACATTGCGCCCACAGGAAAGCTGCCAGCACTGAAAGCTCTAGCTGGTTTTCACTGTCCCTTGGAACTGCATTCGCTGCCACACAGACATTCGCGCTCTGCTAAAGCATTGCTTCGTAATGGGGCAACACTCTGTATCTCTCTCTGGCAGAGCCCGGCTGCCAAATTGGAAACGTCCAGACATTGCGCCCACAGGAAAGCTGCCAGCACTGAAAGCTCTAGCTGGTTTTCACTGTCCCTTGGAACTGCATTCGCTGCCACACAGACATTCGCGCTCTGCTAAAGCATTGCTTCGTAATGGGGCAACACTCTGTATCTCTCTCTGGCAGAGCCCGGCTGCCAAATTGGAAACGTCCAGACGATTGCGCCCACAGGAAAGCTGCCAGCACTGAAAGCTCTAGCTGGTTTTCACTGTCCCTTGGAACTGCATTCGCTGCCACACAGACATTCGCGCTCTGCTAAAGCATTGCTTCGTAATGGGGCAACACTCTGTATCTCTCTCTGGCAGAGCCCGGCTGCCAAATTGGAAACGTCCA
This sequence comes from Mycteria americana, assembly GCF_035582795.1. Lineage (NCBI taxonomy): Eukaryota > Metazoa > Chordata > Aves > Ciconiiformes > Ciconiidae > Mycteria > Mycteria americana. The sequence continues at coordinate 4,164 of NW_027445506.1, read as the reverse complement.
GACATTGCGCCCACAGGAAAGCTGCCAGCACTGAAAGCTCTAGCTGGTTTTCACTGTCCCTTGGAACTGCATTCGCTGCCACACAGACATTCGCGCTCTGCTAAAGCATTGCTTCGTAATGGGGCAACACTCTGTATCTCTCTCTGGCAGAGCCCGGCTGCCAAATTGGAAACGTCCAGACATTGCGCCCACAGGAAAGCTGCCAGCACTGAAAGCTCTAGCTGGTTTTCACTGTCCCTTGGAACTGCATTCGCTGCCACACAGACATTCGCGCTCTGCTAAAGCATTGCTTCGTAATGGGGCAACACTCTGTATCTCTCTCTGGCAGAGCCCGGCTGCCAAATTGGAAACGTCCAGACATTGCGCCCACAGGAAAGCTGCCAGCACTGAAAGCTCTAGCTGGTTTTCACTGTCCCTTGGAACTGCATTCGCTGCCACACAGACATTCGCGCTCTGCTAAAGCATTGCTTCGTAATGGGGCAACACTCTGTATCTCTCTCTGGCAGAGCCCGGCTGCCAAATTGGAAACGTCCAGAGATTGCGCCCACAGGAAAGCTGCCAGCACTGAAAGCTCTAGCTGGTTTTCACTGTCCCTTGGAACTGCATTCGCTGCCACACAGACATTCGCGCTCTGCTAAAGCATTGCTTCGTAATGGGGCAACACTCTGTATCTCTCTCTGGCAGAGCCCGGCTGCCAAATTGGAAACGTCCAGAGATTGCGCCCACAGGAAAGCTGCCAGCACTGAAAGCTCTAGCTGGTTTTCACTGTCCCTTGGAACTGCATTCGCTGCCACACAGACATTCGCGCTCTGCTAAAGCATTGCTTCGTAATGGGGCAACACTCTGTATCTCTCTCTGGCAGAGCCCGGCTGCCAAATTGGAAACGTCCAGAGATTGCGCCCACAGGAAAGCTGCCAGCACTGAAAGCTCTAGCTGGTTTTCACTGTCCCTTGGAACTGCATTCGCTGCCACACAGACATTCGCGCTCTGCTAAAGCATTGCTTCGTAATGGGGCAACACTCTGTATCTCTCTCTGGCAGAGCCCGGCTGCCAAATTGGAAACGTCCAGAGATTGCGCCCACAGGAAAGCTGCCAGCACTGAAAGCTCTAGCTGGTTTTCACTGTCCCTTGGAACTGCATTCGCTGCCACACAGACATTCGCGCTCTGCTAAAGCATTGCTTCGTAATGGGGCAACACTCTGTATCTCTCTCTGGCAGAGCCCGGCTGCCAAATTGGAAACGTCCAGACATTGCGCCCACAGGAAAGCTGCCAGCACTGAAAGCTCTAGCTGGTTTTCACTGTCCCTTGGAACTGCATTCGCTGCCACACAGACATTCGCGCTCTGCTAAAGCATTGCTTCGTAATGGGGCAACACTCTGTATCTCTCTCTGGCAGAGCCCGGCTGCCAAATTGGAAACGTCCAGAGATTGCGCCCACAGGAAAGCTGCCAGCACTGAAAGCTCTAGCTGGTTTTCACTGTCCCTTGGAACTGCATTCGCTGCCACACAGACATTCGCGCTCTGCTAAAGCATTGCTTCGTAATGGGGCAACACTCTGGATCTCTCTCTGGCAGAGCCCGGCTGCCAAATTGGAAACGTCCAGAGATTGCGCCCACAGGAAAGCTGCCAGCACTGAAAGCTCTAGCTGGTTTTCACTGTCCCTTGGAACTGCATTCGCTGCCACACAGACATTCGCGCTCTGCTAAAGCATTGCTTCGTAATGGGGCAACACTCTGTATCTCTCTCTGGCAGAGCCCGGCTGCCAAATTGGAAACGTCCAGAGATTGCGCCCACAGGAAAGCTGCCAGCACTGAAAGCTCTAGCTGGTTTTCACTGTCCCTTGGAACTGCATTCGCTGCCACACAGACATTCGCGCTCTGCTAAAGCATTGCTTCGTAATGGGGCAACACTCTGTATCTCTCTCTGGCAGAGCCCGGCTGCCAAATTGGAAACGTCCAGACATTGCGCCCACAGGAAAGCTGCCAGCACTGAAAGCTCTAGCTGGTTTTCACTGTCCCTTGGAACTGCATTCGCTGCCACACAGACATTCGCGCTCTGCTAAAGCATTGCTTCGTAATGGGGCAACACTCTGTATCTCTCTCTGGCAGAGCCCGGCTGCCAAATTGGAAACGTCCAGACATTGCGCCCACAGGAAAGCTGCCAGCACTGAAAGCTCTAGCTGGTTTTCACTGTCCCTTGGAACTGCATTCGCTGCCACACAGACATTCGCGCTCTGCTAAAGCATTGCTTCGTAATGGGGCAACACTCTGTATCTCTCTCTGGCAGAGCCGGCTGCCAAATTGGAAACGTCCAGAGATTGCGCCCACAGGAAAGCTGCCAGCACTGAAAGCTCTAGCTGGTTTTCACTGTCCCTTGGAACTGCATTCGCTGCCACACAGACATTCGCGCTCTGCTAAAGCATTGCTTCGTAATGGGGCAACACTCTGTATCTCTCTCTGGCAGAGCCCGGCTGCCAAATTGGAAACGTCCAGACATTGCGCCCACAGGAAAGCTGCCAGCACTGAAAGCTCTAGCTGGTTTTCACTGTCCCTTGGAACTGCATTCGCTGCCACACAGACATTCGCGCTCTGCTAAAGCATTGCTTCGTAATGGGGCAACACTCTGTATCTCTCTCTGGCAGAGCCCGGCTGCCAAATTGGAAACGTCCAGACATTGCGCCCACAGGAAAGCTGCCAGCACTGAAAGCTCTAGCTGGTTTTCACTGTCCCTTGGAACTGCATTCGCTGCCACACAGACATTCGCGCTCTGCTAAAGCATTGCTTCGTAATGGGGCAACACTCTGTATCTCTCTCTGGCAGAGCCCGGCTGCCAAATTGGAAACGTCCAGACATTGCGCCCACAGGAAAGCTGCCAGCACTGAAAGCTCTAGCTGGTTTTCACTGTCCCTTGGAACTGCATTCGCTGCCACACAGACATTCGCGCTCTGCTAAAGCATTGCTTCGTAATGGGGCAACACTCTGTATCTCTCTCTGGCAGAGCCCGGCTGCCAAATTGGAAACGTCCAGAGATTGCGCCCACAGGAAAGCTGCCAGCACTGAAAGCTCTAGCTGGTTTTCACTGTCCCTTGGAACTGCATTCGCTGCCACACAGACATTCGCGCTCTGCTAAAGCATTGCTTCCTAATGGGGCAACACTCTGTATCTCTCTCTGGCAGAGCCCGGCTGCCAAATTGGAAACGTCCAGAGATTGCGCCCACAGGAAAGCTGCCAGCACTGAAAGCTCTAGCTGGTTTTCACTGTCCCTTGGAACTGCATTCGCTGCCACACAGACATTCGCGCTCTGCTAAAGCATTGCTTCGTAATGGGGCAACACTCTGTATCTCTCTCTGGCAGAGCCCGGCTGCCAAATTGGAAACGTCCAGACATTGCGCCCACAGGAAAGCTGCCAGCACTGAAAGCTCTAGCTGGTTTTCACTGTCCCTTGGAACTGCATTCGCTGCCACACAGACATTCGCGCTCTGCTAAAGCATTGCTTCGTAATGGGGCAACACTCTGTATCTCTCTCTGGCAGAGCCCGGCTGCCAAATTGGAAACGTCCAGAGATTGCGCCCACAGGAAAGCTGCCAGCACTGAAAGCTCTAGCTGGTTTTCACTGTCCCTTGGAACTGCATTCGCTGCCACACAGACATTCGCGCTCTGCTAAAGCATTGCTTCCTAATGGGGCAACACTCTGTATCTCTCTCTGGCAGAGCCCGGCTGCCAAATTGGAAACGTCCAGACATTGCGCCCACAGGAAAGCTGCCAGCACTGAAAGCTCTAGCTGGTTTTCACTGTCCCTTGGAACTGCATTCGCTGCCACACAGACATTCGCGCTCTGCTAAAGCATTGCTTCCTAATGGGGCAACACTCTGTATCTCTCTCTGGCAGAGCCCGGCTGCCAAATTGGAAACGTCCAGACATTGCGCCCACAGGAAAGCTGCCAGCACTGAAAGCTCTAGCTGGTTTTCACTGTCCCTTGGAACTGCATTCGCTGCCACACAGACATTCGCGCTCTGCTAAAGCATTGCTTCCTAATGGGGCAACACTCTGTATCTCTCTCTGGCAGAGCCCGGCTGCCAAATTGGAAACGTCCAGACATTGCGCCCACAGGAAAGCTGCCAGCACTGAAAGCTCTAGCTGGTTTTCACTGTCCCTTGGAACTGCA
>NW_027445505.1:0-70424 GCF_035582795.1 Mycteria americana | reverse complement strand
CGCCCTGCCCGGGCCCGGGGAGTCCCCGCTCGGGGCGGGGCAGCGGAGTTCCCCCCCCCCCCCCCCCCCCCCTCCGCCGCCTTCCCGCCCCGCCCGGGCAGAGGGGACCCCCCGGGAGGTGTCCGGGTACCGGGGGGGGGGGATCCCCCAGGATCCCGGGGAGGGCGCGGCTCTGGCGGCAGCCGGGCGTGGGCGGCTGCTTAATTACCGTTCATGGCCGGTTTCAGCGCGGAGGTGGGAGAGACTGGGGAGGCCCCCGGTGCTTGGGGGGGGGCATCAACTTTGGGGTGCACTTGGCCCCCCACCACTAAAGGCTGGTGGGGTTGGTCGGTGGGGAAGGGGGGATTTGGGGGGGGCGGAGGTGCCCCCCCCCCCCCCCGCGCGCCTGCTGTGCTTTGGGGTGTGGCCGGCACCCATGCGCCGTCTCACACCCCCCCCATGCACCTCTCTGTGGGGCACCCCCCACCCCCCCATTTTGGAAAGGCCGTTGGGTGTTTGGGAAGGACCCCACCGGAGCGGGTGCGCCCCAAAAGGGACTGCAGCCCAGCGAGCCCCCCAGATTGGAGCCTGCCTGAGGGGAGGGGGGGCAAATGGCTCCGAGCACCCCTCCCATCCCCCCCCCCAAGCTTTTTGGGGTGCAGGGGTGTGTGCGGCGGGTTTGGGGACAAGCCATGGCGGTCATCTCATCCCCGCTGCGGTAACAAAGTTGGGGGGGGGGGGGGGGGGGAAGTGGCATCCCACGCCCCAACGCCACCGCGCTCTGGCTGCGGGCAGCGTCGCCAGCGAGACCCGGCAGCCGGTGAAACCGGTCGGGGAGCTGCCGCGGTGGCGGGAGAGTTTCTCGCGACGCCCGCGGGACTCTCGCTAGAGAGCCGGTTGAACCGGTACAGGCCGCGGGGGCCAAAGCCGCCGTCGAGGCTGCTCCTCTCGCCGTACCCCGAGTTTTCCCGGTTTCTTCCCCTTTTTTTTTTTCTCCTTTTTTTTTTTTTTTTTTTTTTTTTCCGTGGGCTTTGGCCGCGCTGGAGCTCGGCACCGAGGGTTTTCCTGGGAGGATCCCTGGCCTGTGCGTCACCGTCCCTCCCAGCCTGGCTGCTGGCCCTGGCTTGTTCCTCCTGGGGGGACGAGCGGGTGGCGTGTTCTGCCCCACGCCGCTGCCCTGCCCTGCCTGTACCCCGGGGGAGCGCAGGCAGGGGGACAGGCAGCAGACAGGGTGCCTCCCCCCCCCCCCCCCGCCCCCCCGCTGCCAGGTCTCGCTGGAGACGAGATTTCTGGGGGGACAAATTTCCCTGCCGAGAGCTCGCTAGCGGACGTGGGGCTGGCCGGTGGCGTGTCCCCCCGTCCCCCCCCTCGTTAATTCTGCTCGTTAATTAGCAGCGCCTCAGCATTGATGAAGGGCTCCGGGCTGAACGCTGCCCCGTGAGCAAAGCTCTTGGCAGGGTCCCAGGGGAGATTTGGGGTGCTTGGAGGGGGGGCAGCCCAGCCCCCCCCACCCCCCCCCCCCCAGATTTGGGGCTTCGTGGCAGCTTGGGGCTTGCTCTTCACCATGGGGCGGGTGAAGGATTTTGGGGAACCCCTGCTTGGCTTGGGGGGGGGGGGGGGGGGTCCAGCCCCCTCCCAGGGGGGATGTTGATGCGTCCCAGCGTGGCACCCCGCTGCAGACGCTGACCCCTGGAGCGATGGGGGTGACACAGGGGGGGGGGTGTCCTTGGTGACTTGAGAGGAGGAGGAGGATGAGGGGGGACTGGGGGGGGTCGCACGGGTTTTTGGCCGCCCCGCGAGCCGGTGGCTCCTCTGCCGGAGCCGCCGCGATGCCGTTCGGGGCGATTAGAGAGCTGTGGCCTCAGCACTTCGTCCCTTTTGTGGCCCCGGCGCGGGGATTGCGGCGGCGGCACAAACAACGCGCCGTGCCCGGCCGGGCCGAAGGCATTTCTGCTGAGGGTTGCGCCCCGGATAGGGGGGTGTGGGGGGGGGGGGGGTCCCCGGGGGATCCGCCGCCGTCGTCCTCGTCCCCTGGTGCAGCCGGTGGCATCCCCGGTGCTGCACCGAAACAGCACCCGTGAGCGGGCGTCCCACGGGGCTTTGGCTTTTTGGGGGTGCCGGTGGGACGCGGGGGTCCTTGGGGACGTCCGCGGGTGCTGTCCCCACGTGGTCCGGGCATGGTGGCACGGCCGCCGGTGACATCTTCGTTCGCTGCTGGGTGACATCTCATCCCGGCTGTGACATGGGGGGGGGGGGTGGGGGTGGGGGTGGGGTGGTGGGGAAGCGACTAAAAATATAGGGAAGGGGCAGCACGTGGCTCACCCCAAAAATAGCAGCAGGCGGTTGCGGCCGCGGGGCTGGCATTGCTGCGGAGGGCGCCGGCGAAGGTGTCCCCTTCTCGGGGAGGAGGAGGGGACGGGAAGGGCTTCTCCATCCACCGTGGTCATCCACGCTGTCCCCGACCAGGCAGAGGGTGGGAAAACCTGCTCCCCGCCGGTCTCTCCGAGGGGGGGAAGAGGCAGCGTGGGGTTTTCGGCCGCCCGGAGCCTCTCCCTCTGCTCAGAGGCAGCCGGGCGAGCTCTGAGTCACCTCCCCGCCCAGCCCGCAGGACCTCTCCCCAGCTCCCTGACTCACAAACCTGTTTGTCCTCCGCCGGAGTTGAGCTTTCCAGATCGTTCGGTGGCCGAATAGTTGGGCTGGTGACACCTCTTGCAGACCCACAGCATGGGGGAGGTGGGACGGGACCTCCAAGGTCACCTCGTCCAACCCCCTTCTCCAACGGGACCACCCGGAGCCCCCCGGGACCACGTCCCAACATCTCTTGAAGAGCCCCAAGGATGGAAATGCCACCACCCGCCCCGGGTAATCTGTGCTTGGGGATCCTCGTGGTGAAAAGGTCATTCCTGATGGTCAGAGGGACCCTCCTGTCCCCCCCAGTTTGTGCCCCCGGCTGCTGGTCCCACCAACCTGGGGTTGTTCCTCCCCATGGGCAGGACTTTGCCCATCCCCTCGTTGAATGAATGCAGCCCAGGACACCGTTCACCTTCTTTGCAGCAAGGGCACGTTGGTGGCTCATGGTCACCTTGGTGTCCACCAGGACCCCAGGGCCCTTGTTCCAAGCTGATTTCCAGCCGGGTGGCCCCCAGCGCATACCGGTGCCTGGGGTTGCTCCTCCCCAGGGGCAGGACGTACCACTTCTCCTTGCTGAACTTCGTGAGGTTCCTCTCAGCCCATTTCTCCAGCCTGGCGAGGTCCCCCTGGATGGCAGCACCGCCCTCTGGCATAGGAGCCGCTCCTCCCAGTGTGGTGTCATCTGCAAACTTGCTGAGGGCATGGTCTGCCCCATCATCCAAATCATAGGAACTGAGGACCACTCAGCCGGAGAGTGAAAAACCCCGGTCTTGCCAATGTCCTCAGGTTGCCCGGAGAAGTGGTGGAGTCTCCATTCCTTGGAGATGTTCACGAGCCACCCGGATATGGTCCTCCACGGACCCGGCTCTAGGTGGCCCTGCTTGAGGGTTGGACCAGGTGACCTCCAGAGGTCCTGTCCCACCTCAACCGGTCCGTGGTCCCGTGAAATCCTCGCTAGGCAGTTTTGAGGTTTCTCTGGGGCTTTGCAAGGAGGTGATGTCATGTGCCACGGGTGACGTCTGAACGTCCGTGCAACCCCGTGAAGGGGCAGCGCCTCTGTTGACCTTTCCACACGGAGGGGGCTGGCGTCCTCGCTGGATTTGGCCCTGCTGAACCTTCAGGAAGGTTCACGTGTGGATGGGCCCCATGGAGTTGCACTGCTTCCGCGCCTCACTGATGTCTTGATGCTGAACGAGCTGCTCTGAGCTTTAGATCCTCGTCTGGTACCTGTAGAAAAGGACAAAACCCCCGAATCCCCTCCAAAAATCCCCTTCTGTGTCTCCGTCTCCCCTTTTACTGGTGGTGCTTGGAAGAGCTGCAAGGGGCGGCAGATGTGGGTGAAGGAGATGTGATGGGAGGCCATTTTTTGGAGGACCTTTCCTGTTGCCAATCCAGGTGAGCCCCGGGCGGGCGTGTTTCACACCAGACCAGCTGGAAATACCGAGCTTCTCTCTAAATTTGGGGTTGGTTTAAGGAAATGAGACCTTAATGACATGGGTTTGCCCTCGCGAGCCGCTTCGGTAGAGGCTTTTCCGTGGGGAGCCATGGGGCAGGTGCCCTCCTGCCCCGTGCTCCCGGACAGAGCGTTGGCTGCGGCGTCGGGATTTTGCAAGGGTTTGGCTTGTCCCGTCTTTGCCCTTCGTAACCTTTGCAGCTGTGTCGGAAGGAGGATTTCTTTTCTATTTATTTCTTTGCTGCGGCTCGTGCGTGCCTGAAGCTCGCTGGAAACGGAGAAATCCTCTCAACTTGTTTTTAGGTGGCAAAAAAGTTGACTTTGGGGTGGTGGTCCAGGGCGCAAGGAGACACGGGTGAAGCAGGAGAGTCGTCATTGCAGGGTGACCGTTGCTTTTGTACTTCCCGACCATCCAACGTTTGAATTCCTTTAGTTGCTACATAATGGCAGAAATATCTATTACTGAGCGTGAGAGGAGCTTCTCCAAGGACCGTGTTGGTCCAAGGCGTATCAATGACAACCTCTGGTTGGGCCAGCGAGATGCGGTGGCCATTTGCCACCCTCGGCCGTGGTGACGTTGTGCTCTTAAGCAGCTTATCGCTTGTTGTCCCATTGACCGAAAACGCCCGGCTTGCAATACGGCCTCGGGCAGAGTTGCGCTGTGGGCAGCTGGGATGTGCTTTGGCTCCCGTCCCGTCTGGGGTGGGAGCGGGAGGAAAGCGGGAGCTTCACGTGGACCTCTCTGTTGTCTCCACCAGGCTGGGAAGGTGAAACGAAAGCTGCTGCAAGGTCCACAAGTGAAGACAGAGGGATTCCTGGGGCGGATCCAGCCGGGACCAGCATCCCAGCAAGGTCGGTGGGACGGAGCTGGTTTAGCCCGTGCTCAAAACCCACGTCCATCTCCTCCGTCACGCTTCCCTTCTCACCCTCTGCCTTTTTCCTTCCCCAGATGGAGAAGGAGGAGGAGACCCGGGAGATCCTGCTCCCCAACTGGCAAGGCAGCAGCTCCCACGGCATCACCATCGACCAGACGGATGCCGGGGTCTTCGTCAAGCAAGTGCAGCAAAACTCCCCGGCTGCCAAGATGGGCGTCGTGAAGGAAGGTGGGACCTTGGCGGAGGTGGTTGCGGGGAAGGTCTTTTGGGGGGAAAAAGAATGGGTTCTTTGTGTCTGTTTTTTCCATCTTGGCGGTGCCTCGGTTGCTTCCTCCTCCTTCTTCTTCTTCTTGGGCAATAACCCTACGGCTCGAGCGTCGTTGCTCCTCGTCTCGCTTGCGGTGGGGATGGGCGTTTCCTCCCTGCCTCTCCCTTCCAAAATATCTCACCTCTCGCCCCTCCACTCACCCCCCCTGCCAGGGGATCAGATCGTGAGCGCCACGGTCTATTTTGACAACCTGCAATCCGGGGAAGTCGCGCAGCTGCTCAACAGCATGGGCCACCACACGGTGGGCTTGCGCTTGCAACGGAAAGGGGACAAGTCTCCGCTGCCGGGACAGTCATGGTCACACGACGTGTTTGCAGCCAGCACCCCAGAAGTCGTTCTGGTGAGTGACGGGGAGGAAGGGGTGAGGGAGGGGGAGGAAGCATCCTGGTGCTAACGAAGCTCTCTTCGTTTCCAGAGTGGAGATGACGAGGAGTACAGGAGGATTTACACAACGAAAATCAAACCCCGGCTGAAGTCGGAGGAGGCGGTGGAAGCGGAGTGTGGTGGAACGCAGAGCAGGACCATTACGGTCACCAGAAAAGTGACGGCGTACACAGTCGATGTCAGTAGGCATGACGGAGCAAAAGATGTCGACGTCGTCGGCCCAGACTTCAAAATCCGGATCCCGACCCAGGAGATCACCCACGTGATGAAGACCGACGTCGAAGCAGAACCTGGGCAAACCGTGATCAAAATGGCACCGGGGGATCTGCCTGGGAGAAGCACCCAAGCCACGGACTGGAGCGTGGACATCAGAGGGGCACCTCCTGGACCAACGGTTGAATCTTCTGCCCAGAAGTTGGATGTCCACCTCGGCGAGGCTCAGTTTGGAAAGCCTGGGATAACGGTGTCGGGAACGCAAGTGATGGGCGTTCACCTGAGGACTCGGATGGACCCTCAGCTGCCAGAGAGCCAAGTTCCTGGTGGGGAAACTGGAAAATCTGTTACAGTGGAGGTGCCGGGATGTAAGGTTTCTGGCACGGCATTCCCGGGCCCCCAGGGCAGCTTGCCCAGAATTGAAGCAAATGGACAAATGGGGAACCTGGATGCAGGTTTTCACGTCAAGGGTCCCAGGCTGGATGGCAAAGGACACGTTTCTGGCGTGGAGCTGCTGGGGGGAACGCTGCCACGCGCTGATGCTTCTGCCCCATGTCTTCAGGGAGATATCAAAGCTCCCGGGGTTGATGTTTCTTTACCGGCGATGGAAAGTCCAGCTGTTGATGTGGGAAAAATCAAGATTCCTGTTTTGAAAATGCCCAGATTTGGGTTCCCGACTGCAGGATCCGGCATCGACGCTCAAGCCCCGCAGGTGGGCACCGACGTTCCCGTGCCAAAGCCGCGGGCTCCGTGCGTGGACGTTGCCTCCTCATCTGTCCAGGTCACGGGACCTGAAGTTGCAGCTCCTTCCATTAAAGTCCCAAAGCCACAGGTGGACGTGGGGTTGAAGGGTGCTGTGAAGGTCCCCTCCCCAGAACTGGAGGTCCCCGGTGTCAGTATCAAAGGACCCGGCGTAGAGCTCCCAGGTTCTGATGCAGATGTTCATGGCGGCAAGGGAAAACTCAAAATGCCGCACATGACCTTTCCAAAATTTACTGCCTTGGACTTGCAAGGGGAAGGCCCTGTTGTGGAAATGGCGCTCCCAAAGGGCGAGGTGGGACCGGCAGCGTCCCAGGTAGATGTTGGCATTCCCGATGTGGCCATCAAAGGAGAATGGAAAGGCCCCAAGTTCAAGAAGGTTGAAACGCCCCAAATCTCCCTGTCGGATGTAAACCTGAACCTGAAAGGCCCTCAGGTGAAGGGAGATATGGGCGTCACGGTCCCCAGAGTGGAAGGGGATGTCAAAGGACTTGGCTCTAAGGGTCTCAAGATGGACATAAAGGCTCCTGATGTTGAATTTGACAGTCCAGAGGGTTATTTGAAAGGGCCCAGTATAACTGCACCAGCTATGGACATTAATGTGAAGGGACCTCAGCTTAAGGGAGAAGTGGATGTTTCTGTCCCAAAGATGGGTGGCAACCTGAAAGGACCTCAGCTTGACATTAAAGGCCCCAGACTGGGAATGGACATGCCTGACGTAGATGTCAAAGGCCCCAAAGTTACGATGCCAGAGGTACATGTCAAGACCCCCAAAATATCCATGCCTGACATCGACTTGAATCTGAAAGGTCCCAGAGTGAAAGGAGACCTGGATGTTTCTGCCCCAAAACTGGAAGGGGAGCTGAAAGCACCTGGACTTGACATCAAAGGCCCCAAGGTTGACATTGAAGCGCCAGACGTGGACATCCACGGTCCAGAGGGCAAACTGAAGATGCCGAAGCTGAAAATGCCCAAGTTTGGGGTGCCCGGCCTGAAGGGAGAGGGCCCCGACATTGACGTGACCCTTCCAAAGGGTGAGGTGGACATTTCTGGTCCCAAGGTAGACATTGATGTGCCAAGCGTGGACATCAAAGGGCCAGAAGGAAAACTGCAAGGCCCCAAGGTGAAGATGCCCGAGATGCACATCACAGCTCCAAAGGTCTCCGTGCCAGATGTTGACCTGAACCTGAAAGGCACCAAAGTGAAGGGTGACGTGGATGTTTCCATTCCCACGGTAGGAGCAGATTTGAAGGGTCCTGAACTAGAGCTCAAAGGCCCCAAAATTGATATTGGAACACCAGACGTGGACATTCACGGTCCAGAGGGCAAACTGAAGATGCCGAAGCTGAAAATGCCCAAGTTTGGGGTGCCCGGCCTGAAGGGAGAGGGCCCCGACATTGACGTGACCCTTCCAAAGGGTAAAGTGGATATTTCTGGTCCCAAGGTAGACATTGATGTGCCAAGCGTGGACATCAAAGGGCCAGAAGGAAAACTGCAAGGCCCCAAGGTGAAGATGCCCGACTTGAGCTTCAAGACCCCCAAAATATCCATGCCTGACATCGACTTGAATCTGAAAGGTCCCAGAGTGAAAGGAGACCTGGATGTTTCTGCCCCAAAACTGGAGGGGGAGCTGAAAGCACCTGGACTTGACATCAAAGGCCCCAAGGTTGACATTGAAGCGCCAGACGTGGACATCCACGGTCCAGAGGGCAAACTGAAGATGCCGAAGCTGAAAATGCCCAAGTTTGGGGTGCCCGGCCTGAAGGGAGAGGGCCCCGACATTGACGTGACCCTTCCAAAGGGTGAGGTGGACATTTCTGGTCCCAAGGTAGACATTGATGTGCCAAGCGTGGACATCAAAGGGCCAGAAGGAAAACTGCAAGGCCCCAAGGTGAAGATGCCCGACTTGAGCTTCAAGACCCCCAAAATATCCATGCCTGACATCGACTTGAATCTGAAAGGTCCCAGAGTGAAAGGAGACCTGGATGTTTCTGCCCCAAAACTGGAAGGGGAGCTGAAAGCACCTGGACTTGACATCAAAGGCCCCAAGGTTGACATTGAAGCGCCAGACGTGGACATCCACGGTCCAGAGGGCAAACTGAAGATGCCGAAGCTGAAAATGCCCAAGTTTGGGGTGCCCGGCCTGAAGGGAGAGGGCCCCAACATTGACGTGACCCTTCCAAAGGGTGAGGTGGACATTTCTGGTCCCAAGGTAGACATTGATGTGCCAAGCGTGGACATTGAAGGGCCAGAAGGAAAAGGAAAAGGTCTCAAATTTAAAATGCCTGAACTAAACATTCAGACCCCAAAACTGTCCATGCCAGATGTAGATCTCAGTTTGAAGGCCCCCAAACTGAAAGGAGATGCAGATATTTCTGGTCTGAAGGCCACTGGAGACCTTAAGGGCCCCAAAATAGATGTGGAAGGTCCCAAAGTGGATGTTGATATGCCTGAGGTAGACTTGGAATGTCCAGAAGGGAAAATAAAAGGCCCCAAATTTAAGATGCCTAAGCTTAATATCAAAGCACCTAAAATATCCATGCCAGATGTAGATTTGAACTTAAAGGGACCTAAAATGAAAGGAGAGATGGATGTTTCCCTTCCAAAGATAGAAGGTGACTTGAAAGAACCTGGTGTTAATATCAAGGGACCAAAAATAGATGTTGAGGTCCCAGATGTCAACCTGGAGTGTCCAGAAGCCAAACTGAAAATGCCAAAAATGAAAATGCCTCATTTTAACGTGTCTGGCCCAAAGTTTGAGGGCGCTGATGTAGATGTCAACCTGCCAAAAGGAGAGATAGGTATTTCTGGGCCGGAGGCAGATATTGAAGTGCCAGAGCTGGATGTTGGAGGACCAGAAGGAAAATGGAAAGGCCCCAAGTTCAGGATGCCGAAGCTGAACATCAAAACATCTAAAATATCCATGCCAGATGTAGATTTGAACCTAAAGGGACCTAAAGTGAAAGGAGAAATGGATATTGCGGCTCCTAAGATAGAAGGTGATTTGAAAGGGCCAGAAATCGACATTAAGGGGCCCAAATTAGATGTTGAGGTACCCAGTATGGATGTGGAGGGCCCTGAAGGGAAGCTGAAGGGCCCCAAGTTCAAGATGCCAGAAATGCACATCAAGGCGCCCAAGATCTCCATGCCCGATGTGGACATTAATCTGAAGGGGCCCAACATGAAAGGGGATATTGAAGTCTCAGCTCCCAAGCTCGAGGGTGACCTGAAGGGTCCCGAGGTGGACATCAAGGGCCCCAAAGTTGACATTGAGGCACCCGACGTGGACATTCACGGCCCAGAAGGAAAATTCAAAATGCCCAAGTTCAAAATGCCCAAGTTTGGGATGCCGGGGCTGAAAGGAGAAGGCCCAGAGGTGGATGTGAAACTGCCGACAGGAGAGCTGGATGTTTCTGGTCCAAAGGTGGACATTGGGGGACCGGAGGTGGACATTGAAGGGCCAGAGGGGAAGCTGAAGGGCCCCAAGTTCAAGATGCCTGAGATGCACTTCAAGGCACCCAAGATCTCCATGCCTGACATTGACTTGAACCTGAAAGGCCCAAAAGTGAAGGGTGGTGTGGACGTGTCTGTTCCCAAGCTTGAGGGTGACCTGAAGGGTCCCGAGGTGGACATCAAGGGCCCTAAAGTTGATATTGAGGCACCTGACGTGGACATTCACGGCCCAGAAGGAAAATTCAAAATGCCCAAGTTCAAAATGCCCAAGTTTGGGATGCCTGGCTTCAAAGCAGAAGGCCCAGAGGTGGACGTGAACCTGCCGACAGGAGAGCTGGATGTTTCTGCTCCAAAGGTGGACGTTGAAGGTCCGGAGGTGGACATTGAAGGGCCAGAGGGGAAGCTGAAGGGCCCCAAGTTCAAGATGCCTGAGATGCACTTCAAGGCACCCAAGATCTCCATGCCCGACATTGACTTGAACCTGAAAGGCCCAAAAGTGAAGGGGGGTGCTGATGTTTCTGTTCCAAAACTAGAGGGTGACCTGAAGGGTCCTGAAATGGACATCAAAGGTCCCAAAGTTGATGTGGACCTTCCTGATGTTGAACTGGAAGGCCCTGAAGGGAAGCTGAAGGGCCCCAAGTTCAAGATGCCAGAAATGCACATCAAGGCTCCCAAGATCTCCATGCCCGATGTTGACTTCAATCTGAAGGGCCCCAAGCTGAAGGGAGACGTGGACGTGTCTGTCCCTAAGCTTGAGAGTGACCTGAAGGGTCCTGAGGTGGACATCAAGGGCCCGAAGGTCGACATTGAGGCACCCGATGTGGACATTCATGGCCCAGAAGGAAAATTCAAAATGCCCAAGTTCAAAATGCCCAAGTTTGGGATGCCTGGCTTCAAAGCAGAAGGCCCAGAGGTGGACGTGAACCTGCCGACAGGGGAGCTGGATGTTTCTGGTCCGAAGGTGGACATTGAAGGTCCAGAGGTGGACATTGAAGGGCCAGAGGGGAAGCTGAAGGGCCCCAAGTTCAAGATGCCTGAGATGCACTTCAAGGCACCCAAGATCTCCATGCCCGACATTGACTTGAACCTGAAAGGCCCCAAAGTGAAGGGAGATGTGGATGTGTCCGTTCCCAAGTTGGAAGGTGACCTGAAGGGCCCCGAAATTGACATCAAGGGCCCCAAAGTTGATGTGGACCTTCCTGATGTTGAGCTGGAAGGCCCTGATGGGAAGCTGAAGGGCCCCAAGTTCAAGATGCCAGAAATGCACATCAAGGCACCCAAGATCTCCATGCCCGATGTTGACTTCAATCTGAAGGGCCCCAAGCTGAAGGGAGATGTGGATGTGTCGCTTCCCAAGCTTGAGGGTGACCTGAAGGGTCCTGAGGTGGACATCAAGGGCCCTAAAGTTGACATCGAGGCACCCGACATGGACATTCACGGCCCAGAAGGAAAATTCAAAATGCCCAAGTTCAAAATGCCCAAGTTTGGGATGCCTGGCTTCAAAGCAGAAGGCCCAGAGGTGGACGTGAACCTGCCAACAGGAGAGCTGGATGTTTCTGGCCCAAAGGTGGACATTGAAGGTCCGGAGGTGGACATTGAAGGGCCAGAGGGGAAGCTGAAGGGCCCCAAGTTCAAGATGCCTGAGATGCACTTCAAGGCACCCAAGATCTCCATGCCCGACATTGACTTGAACCTGAAAGGCCCCAAAGTGAAGGGAGATGTTGATGTGTCTGTTCCCAAGCTTGAGGGTGACCTGAAGGGTCCTGAAATTGACATCAAAGGTCCCAAAGTTGACATTGAGGCACCTGACGTGGACGTTCACGGCCCTGAAGGAAAATTCAAAATGCCCAAGTTCAAAATGCCCAAGTTCGGGATGCCGGGCCTGAAAGGAGAAGGCCCAGAGGTGGACGTGAACCTCCCAAAAGGAGATATTGATGTTTCCGTCCCAAAAGTAGATATAGATTTGCCAAATGTGGACATTGAATGTCCTGAAGGAAAACTGAAAGGTCCTAAATTTAAGATGCCCGAGATGCACATCAAGGCACCCAAGATCTCCATGCCCGACATTGACTTGAACCTGAAAGGCCCCAAAGTGAAGGGGGGTGCTGATGTTTCTGTTCCAAAACTAGAGGGTGACTTGAAAGGACCTGATGTGAATATTAAGGGTCCGAAGTTGGACGTTGATGTTCCTGATCTTGATGTTGAAGGTCCTGAGGGAAAATGGAAAGGACCTAAGATAAAAATGCCAGATATGCATATTAAGGCACCTAAATTTTCTATGCCTGATGTAGACCTCAACTTGAAGGGTCCCAAAATGAAGGGAGAAATGGATGTTTCTGTCCCAAAAATAGAGGGTGATGTGAAAGGGCTGGATCTGGAACTCAAAGGGCCCAAAGTGGACATAGAAGCTCCTGACATAGACGTTGAGTGCCCAGAAGGGAAGTTAAAGGGTCCCAAATTTAAGATGCCTGACATGCATTTCAAAGCCCCCAAAATCTCCATGCCGGACTTTGATCTGAACCTGAAAGGCCCCAAAGTGAAGGGAGAAGTGGACGTTTCTGTTCCGAAGCTTGAGGGTGATTTGAAAGGCCCGGACGTTGACATCAAAGGCCCTAAACTGGATGTTAATGTTCCCGATGTTGACCTGGAGTGTCCAGAAGCAAAACTTAAAGGCCCCAAGTTCAAGATGCCTGAAATGCATTTCAAGACTCCAAAAATCTCCATGCCCGACATCGATTTGAACCTGAAAGGTCCTAAGCTGAAGGGAGACGTGGATGTTTCTGCCCCCAAACTTGAGGGTGACTTGAAAGGGCCTGAGATAGATATCAAAGGTCCTAAACTGGATATAGAAGCTCCTGATGTAGATATTGAGGTCCCAGAGGGGAAGTTGAAAGGCCCCAAATTTAAGATGCCTGAGATGCATTTTAAGGCTCCCAAGATCTCCATGCCAGACTTTGATCTGAACCTGAAAGGTCCAAAAGGAAAGGGGGATGTCGATGTTTCCATTCCCAAGTTAGAAGGTGACCTGAAAGGGGCTGAGGTTACAGTAAAAGGTCCGAAAGTGGACATAGAGGCTCCGGATGTTGAGCTAGAATGTCCAGAAGGAAAGTTAAAGGGTCCCAAATTTAAGATGCCTGACATGCATTTCAAAGCCCCCAAAATCTCCATGCCGGACTTTGATCTGAACCTGAAAGGCCCCAAAGTGAAGGGAGAAGTCGATGTTTCTGTTCCAAAGATTGAGGGTGATTTGAAAGGGCCAGATGTTGACATCAAGGGCCCCAAAGTCGATGTGGACCTTCCTGACGTTGAGCTGGAAGGCCCTGAAGGGAAGCTGAAGGGCCCCAAGTTCAAGATGCCCGAGATGCACTTCAAGGCACCCAAGATCTCCATGCCCGACATTGACTTGAACCTGAAAGGCCCCAAAGTGAAGGGGGATGTGGATGTGTCTGTTCCCAAGTTGGAAGGTGACCTGAAGGGCCCCGAAATTGACATCAAGGGCCCCAAAGTTGATGTGGACCTTCCTGATGTTGAGCTGGAAGGCCCTGACGGGAAGCTGAAGGGCCCCAAGTTCAAGATGCCAGAAATGCACATCAAGGCACCCAAGTTCTCCATGCCCGATGTTGACTTCAATCTGAAGGGCCCCAAGCTGAAGGGAGATGTGGATGTGTCGCTTCCCAAGCTTGAGGGTGACCTGAAGGGTCCTGAGGTGGACATCAAGGGCCCTAAAGTTGACATTGAGGCACCCGATGTGGACATTCACGGCCCAGAAGGAAAATTCAAAATGCCCAAGTTCAAAATGCCCAAGTTTGGGATGCCTGGCTTCAAAGCAGAAGGCCCAGAGGTGGACGTGAACCTGCCGACAGGAGAGCTGGATGTTTCTGGTCCAAAGGTGGACATTGAAGGTCCAGAGGTGGACATTGAAGGGCCAGAGGGGAAGCTGAAGGGCCCCAAGTTCAAGATGCCTGAGATGCACTTCAAGGCACCCAAGATCTCCATGCCTGACATTGACTTGAACCTGAAAGGCCCCAAAGTGAAGGGAGATGTGGATGTGTCTGTTCCCAAGCTTGAGGGTGACCTGAAGGGTCCTGAAATGGACATCAAAGGTCCCAAAGTTGATGTGGACCTTCCTGATGTTGAACTGGAAGGCCCTGAAGGGAAGCTGAAGGGCCCCAAGTTCAAGATGCCAGAAATGCACATCAAGGCGCCCAAGATCTCCATGCCTGATGTTGACTTCAATCTGAAGGGCCCCAAGCTGAAGGGAGATGTGGATGTGTCTGTTCCCAAGCTTGAGGGTGACCTGAAGGGTCCTGAGGTGGACATCAAGGGCCCTAAAGTTGACATTGAGGCACCTGATGTGGACATTCACGGCCCAGAAGGAAAATTCAAAATGCCCAAGTTCAAAATGCCCAAGTTTGGGATGCCTGGCTTCAAAGCAGAAGGCCCAGAGGTGGACGTGAACCTGCCAACAGGAGAGCTGGATGTTTCTGGCCCAAAGGTGGACATTGAAGGTCCGGAGGTGGACATTGAAGGGCCAGAGGGGAAGCTGAAGGGCCCCAAGTTCAAGATGCCTGAGATGCACTTCAAGGCACCCAAGATCTCCATGCCCGACATAGACTTGAACCTGAAAGGCCCCAAAGTGAAGGGAGATGTGGATGTGTCCGTTCCCAAGTTGGAAGGTGACCTGAAGGGTCCTGAAATTGACATCAAGGGCCCCAAAGTTGATGTGGACCTTCCTGATGTTGAGCTGGAAGGCCCTGACGGGAAGCTGAAGGGCCCCAAGTTCAAGATGCCAGAAATGCACATCAAGGCTCCCAAGTTCTCCATGCCCGATGTTGACTTCAATCTGAAGGGCCCCAAGCTGAAGGGAGATGTGGATGTGTCGCTTCCCAAGCTTGAGGGTGACCTGAAGGGTCCTGAGGTGGACATCAAGGGCCCTAAAGTTGACATTGAGGCACCCGACGTGGACATTCACGGCCCAGAAGGAAAATTCAAAATGCCCAAGTTCAAAATGCCCAAGTTTGGGATGCCTGGCTTCAAAGCAGAAGGCCCAGAGGTGGACGTGAACCTGCCGACAGGAGAGCTGGATGTTTCTGGTCCAAAGGTGGACATTGAAGGTCCGGAGGTGGACATTGAAGGTCCTGAAGGGAAGCTGAAGGGCCCCAAGTTCAAGATGCCTGAGATGCACTTCAAGGCACCCAAGATCTCCATGCCTGATGTTGACTTGAACCTGAAAGGCCCCAAAGTGAAGGGAGACATGGACGTGTCTGTTCCAAAGCTTGAGGGTGACCTGAAGGGCCCCGAAATTGACATCAAGGGCCCCAAAGTTGATGTGGACCTTCCTGATGTTGAGCTGGAAGGCCCTGACGGGAAGCTGAAGGGCCCCAAGTTCAAGATGCCAGAAATGCACATCAAGGCGCCCAAGTTCTCCATGCCCGATGTTGACTTCAATCTGAAGGGCCCCAAGCTGAAGGGAGATGTGGATGTGTCGCTTCCCAAGCTTGAGGGTGACCTGAAGGGTCCTGAGGTGGACATCAAGGGCCCTAAAGTTGACATCGAGGCACCCGACGTGGACATTCACGGCCCAGAAGGAAAATTCAAAATGCCCAAGTTCAAAATGCCCAAGTTTGGGATGCCTGGCTTCAAAGCAGAAGGCCCAGAGGTGGACGTGAACCTGCCAACAGGAGAGCTGGATGTTTCTGGCCCAAAGGTGGACATTGAAGGTCCAGAGGTGGACATTGAAGGGCCAGAGGGGAAGCTGAAGGGCCCCAAGTTCAAGATGCCTGAGATGCACTTCAAGGCACCCAAGATCTCCATGCCTGATGTTGACTTCAATCTGAAGGGCCCCAAGCTCAAGGGAGACGTGGACATTTCTGTTCCCAAGCTTGAAGGTGACCTGAAGGGTCCCGAGTTGGACATCAAGGGCCCGAAAGTCGACATTGAGGCACCCGACGTGGATATTCATGGTCCGGAAGGTAAAATAAAAATGCCCAAGTTCAAAATGCCCAAGTTTGGGTTGTCCGGGTTGAAAGGAGAGGGCCCAGAACTTGATGTAAATCTCCCTGAAGCTGATGTTGCTATTTCGGGTCCAAAGGTTGATGTTACTGTTCCTGACCTGGACATTGAAGGACCAGAAGGAAAACTTAAGGGCCCTAAATTTAAGAAGCCTGACGTGCAATTCAACGTTCCTAAAATCTCCATGCCAGATATTGACTTAAATTTGAAAGGCCCGAAACTGAAAGCTGACGTTGATCCTTCTGTTCCCAAAATAGAAGGTGAGCTGCAAAGTCCTAAGCTAGACATCAAAGGGCCAGAACTTGAGGCTGAGGGACTGAAGCTTGATCTAGAAGGAAAGACTAAAAAATCCAGGTTTAAACTTCCAAAATTTGGCTTTTCTGGTCCTAAAGTGCAAAGCCCTGATGTGGATGTGAAACTTAAAAAACCTGACATCGAAATATCTGGTCCGAAAGTTGATGTTCATGCTCCCGATGTGGATGTGCAGGCAAAATCAAAGGGGTCAAAATTTAAAATGCCTTTCCTGAGTATTTCATCACCTAAAGTTTCAATGCCAGATGTGGAGCTAAATCTGAAAGGGCATAAACTAAAAGGAGAGTTGGATGTTTCCAGCCCAAAGTTGGAAGGGGAACTGAAAGGTCCTGAGGTGGACATCAAGGGCCCCAAAGTCAACATTGAGGCGCCTGATGTGGACGTTCATGGGCCGGAGGGTAAACTCAAAATGCCAAAGTTCAAAATGCCTAAATTTGGTGTGTCTGGGTTTAAGGCTGAGGGGCCAGAGGTGGACGTTAGCATTCCAAAAGGAGAGCTGGATGTTTCAGGTCCCAAGCTGGATATTGAAGGTGCTGGTTTGGAAATTGAAGGGCCAGAGGGGAAGCTCAAGGGCCCCCAATTTAAGATGCCAGAAATGAACATCAAGGCACCCAAGATCTCCATGCCTGACATTGACCTGAACCTGAAAGGCCCCAAAGTGAAGGCAGATGTGGACGTCTCTCTTCCCCAGGTGGATCTGAAGGGCTCAGACTTGCATGTGAAAGGACCAAAAGTGGATGTAGAGGCTCCTGACCTCGACATTGAAGGTCCCAAAGGAAAACTGAAAGGCCCCAAATTTAAGATGCCTGAAATGAATATCAAGGCTCCCAATATTTCCATGCCAGACTTTGATTTGAATTTGAAAGGTCCCACGCTGAAAGGAGGTGTGGATGTCGATCTTTCAGTGCCAAAACTGGAAGGGGACTTGAGCGTGCCGGATGTTAACATCAAAGGCCCAAAGGTTGACATTGACGTTCCCGAGCTGGATGTTGAAGGGGTAGAAGGAAAACTGAAAGGTCCCAAGTTTAAAATGCCAGAGATGCACATAAAGGCTCCCAAAATTTCAATGCCTGATGCCAGCTTAAACCTCAAAGGCCCCAAGCTGAAAGGAGACATAGATGTTTCTGCTCCAAAGCTAGAAGGGGATTTGAAGGCTCCTGACATCAATATTGGAGGCCCCAAGGTCGACATTGAGGCACCCGATGTGGACATTCATGGCCCAGAAGGAAAATTCAAAATGCCCAAGTTCAAAATGCCCAAGTTTGGGATGCCTGGCTTCAAAGCAGAAGGCCCAGAGGTGGACGTGAACCTGCCGACAGGAGAGCTGGATGTTTCTGGCCCAAAGGTGGACATTGAAGGTCCAGAGGTGGACATTGAAGGGCCAGAGGGGAAGCTGAAGGGCCCCAAGTTCAAGATGCCTGAGATGCACTTCAAGGCACCCAAGATCTCCATGCCTGACATTGACTTGAACCTGAAAGGCCCTAAAGTGAAGGGAGACGTGGACGTGTCCGTTCCCAAGCTGGAAGGTGACCTGAAAGGTCCTGAACTGGATATAAAAGGACCCAAAGTAGACATAGATGTTCCCGATGTGGAGCTTGAAGGACCAGAAGGAAAACTGAAAGGCCCCAAATTGAAGATGCCAGAGATGCATTTTAAGGCTCCTAAAATTTCTATGCCAGACTTTGACTTGAACCTGAAAGGCCCGAAAGTGAAGGGGGATGTGGATGTGTCTGTGCCGAGTGTGGAAGATGACCTGAAAGGGCCAAAAGTTGATGTTAAAGGTCCTGAGTTGGATCTTAGTGCCCCAGATGTTCAAATCGAGGGCCCAGAAGGGAAGCTGAAGGGCCCCAAATTTAAGATGCCTGACATGCATTTCAAAGCCCCCAAAATCTCCATGCCGGACTTTGATCTGAACCTGAAAGGCCCCAAAGTGAAGGGAGAAGTGGACGTTTCTGTTCCAAAGCTTGAGGGTGATTTGAAAGGCCCAGATGTTGACATCAAGGGCCCCAAAGTTGATGTGGACCTTCCTGACGTTGAGCTGGAAGGTCCTGAAGGGAAGCTGAAGGGCCCCAAGTTCAAGATGCCCGAGATGCACTTCAAGGCACCCAAGATCTCCATGCCTGACATTGACTTGAACCTGAAAGGCCCCAAAGTGAAGGGGGATGTGGATGTGTCCGTTCCCAAGTTGGAAGGTGACCTGAAGGGCCCTGAAATTGACATCAAGGGCCCCAAAGTTGATGTGGACCTTCCTGATGTTGAGCTGGAAGGCCCTGACGGGAAGCTGAAGGGCCCCAAGTTCAAGATGCCAGAAATGCACATCAAGGCGCCCAAGATCTCCATGCCCGATGTTGACTTCAATCTGAAGGGCCCCAAGCTGAAGGGAGATGTGGATGTGTCACTTCCCAAGCTTGAGGGTGACCTGAAGGGTCCTGAGGTGGACATCAAGGGCCCTAAAGTTGACATTGAGGCACCTGACGTGGACATTCACGGCCCAGAAGGAAAATTCAAAATGCCCAAGTTCAAAATGCCCAAGTTTGGGATGCCTGGCTTCAAAGCAGAAGGCCCAGAGGTAGACGTGAACCTGCCAACAGGAGAGCTGGATGTTTCTGGTCCAAAGGTGGACATTGAAGGTCCGGAGGTGGACATTGAAGGGCCAGAGGGGAAGCTGAAGGGCCCCAAGTTCAAGATGCCTGAGATGCACTTCAAGGCACCCAAGATCTCCATGCCCGACATAGACTTGAACCTGAAAGGCCCCAAAGTGAAGGGAGATGTGGATGTGTCTGTTCCCAAGCTTGAGGGTGACCTGAAGGGTCCTGAAATTGACATCAAAGGCCCCAAAGTTGATGTGGACCTTCCTGATGTTGAGCTGGAAGGCCCTGAAGGGAAGCTGAAGGGCCCCAAGTTCAAGATGCCAGAAATGCACATCAAGGCACCCAAGTTCTCCATGCCCGATGTTGACTTCAATCTGAAGGGCCCCAAGCTGAAGGGAGACGTGGATGTGTCTGTCCCTAAGCTTGAGGGTGACCTGAAGGGTCCTGAGGTGGACATCAAGGGCCCTAAAGTTGACATTGAGGCACCTGACGTGGACATTCATGGCCCAGAAGGAAAATTCAAAATGCCCAAGTTCAAAATGCCCAAGTTTGGGATGCCTGGCTTCAAAGCAGAAGGCCCAGAGGTGGACGTGAACCTGCCGACAGGAGAGCTGGATGTTTCTGGTCCAAAGGTGGACATTGAAGGTCCGGAGGTGGACATTGAAGGGCCAGAGGGGAAGCTGAAGGGCCCCAAGTTCAAGATGCCTGAGATGCACTTCAAGGCACCCAAGATCTCCATGCCTGATGTTGACTTGAACCTGAAAGGCCCCAAAGTGAAGGGGGATGTGGAGGTTTCTGTACCTGATCTGGAAGGTCCTAAGGTTGAGATTGAGGCCCCTGCTGTGGACATCAAATGCCCTGAAGGAAAGCTGAAGGGCCCCAAGTTCAAGATGCCAGACATGCACATCAAGGCACCCAAAATCTCCACGCCAGACTTCGATCTGAACCTGAAAGGTCCCAAAGTAAAAGGAGACGTAGACGTGTCAGTGCCAGGAGCAGAATGTGAACTGAAAGGTCCAGAGGTCAATATTGGCTCTCCTAAATTAGACATCGGTGCCCCCGATGTTGATATTGACAGCCCGGAGGGTAAATTCAAACTCCCTAAATTCAAAATGCCCAAGTTTTCCATGCCTGGCTTTAAAGGGGAGGGAGTGGATGTGGATGTGAATCTCCCCAAGGGAGAGATGGACCTTTCGGGCCCCAGCATAGATGTAGAGGCTCCTGATCTCAACGTGGATGGAAAAGTCAAAGGTCCCAAATTTACGATGCCCGAAATGCACATTAAGGCTCCCAAGGTCTCCATCCCTGACGTTGACTTCAACATCAAGGGGCCTCAGCTGAAAGGAGATGTAGATGTTTCTGGACCCAGGCTTGAAGGTGATTTGAAAGCCCCCCAAATTGATGTGAAAGCCCCCAAAATAGACGTTGGGGCTCCCGATGTGACCATCGAAGGACCAGAAGGAAAAATCAAAGGCCCAAAATTCAAGATGCCAGAAATGCACATCAAGACCCCCCAGATCTCCATGCCAGACATAGACTTGAACCTAAAGGGACTGAAGGTGAAAGGTGATGCTGACCTTCAGGGCCCAAAGCTCGAGGGAGGTCTGAAGGGTCCTGAAGTTGATATCAAGGGCCCCAAAGTAGATATCGAGGGCCCAGAGGTTGATGTTGATGGTCTGGAGGGAAAAATGAAGATGCCTAAAATGAAGCTGCCCAAATTTGGCTTTAAAGGAGAAGGTCCCGATGTGGACGTGAACCTGCCAAAGACGGAGGTCGATCTTTCAGGCCCCAAGGTTGATATCAGCGTCCCGGAGGTGAGCGTCGAAGGTCCGGAGGGCAAACTGAAAGGTCCTAAACTGAAGATGCCAGAAATGCACGTGAATGTTCCTAAAATATCAATGCCTGAGATAGACTTGAATTTGAAAGGTCACAAAACGAAGGGAGGCTTTGACATTTCAACCCCAAAGATAGAAGGTAACCTGAAAGGTCCTGAAGTTGATATCAAAGGCCCAGAATTCGGAGTCAAAAGCCCTGAAGTTGATGTTGAATGTCCTGACCTGAACATTGAAGGCCCGGAGGCAAATGTCAAACTTCCCAAGTTTAAGAAGTCCAAGTTTGGGTTTGGGATGAAAAGCCCGAAAGCAGAAATCAAGGTCCCGGGGGCAGAAGTGGATTTACCTGAGGCAGAGCTGAACGTGGAGTCGCCCGATGTCAACATTGCCGGAAAGGGTAAGAAGAGCAAGTTCAAGATGCCAAAACTTCATATGAGTGGCCCTAAAGTTAAAGGAAAGAAAGGTGGCTTTGATGTGAATGTGGCTGGTGGAGAGCTCGATGCAAATCTGAAATCTCCCGACCTGGATATGAACGTAGCTGGTCCGGACGTGACGATAAAAGGTGATGCTACGGTGAAGTCCCCCAAAGGGAAGAAACCCATGTTTGGGAAAATCTCCTTCCCAGATGTTGAATTTGATCTTAAATCGCACAGATTCAGAGGGGATGCTTCTGTGGCAGTCCCAAAAATAGAGGGGGAACTTAAAGCGCCTGAGCTAGAAGTCTCTGTGCCAACCGCCAAAGGTGATGTAAAAGGCCCGAGTCTCAATGTGGACGTTGAAGCTCCTGCTGTGAGCTTGAAGAAATCAAAGTTCAAACTTCCCAGTGGGCAGGTGGGCGTAGGGGACTTGAAAATTGAGGGTGACCTGAAAGGACCCACCATTGATGTTGCCGTTCCGTCGATCCCAGTGCCAGATGTCGACTTAAATGTGAAAGGACCAAAAGTAAAAGGTGAAGTCAGCGTTCCTGGAGCAGAACTGGAAGGTCCCGACGGAAAGCTGAAACTGCCCAAGGTGGGGAAAATGGGTCTCGGTCTGGAAATGCCGGATGCAAACTTGGATATCTCGGTCCCAGCTGTGGAAGGAAGCGTGAGCCTCCCTTCGGCTGATGTGAACCTCCGAGGTGTTGATGTAAAGCTCAAAGGGCCCCAAATCTCTGGACCCGATTTTGATGGAAACTTGAAAGGACCAAAAATAAAGGGAGATCTGGATGTTTCGGGCTCTGTGGAAGGGCCAAACGTCAGCCTGGATGCGCCAGGCGTTGACATTGGAGGCTTGGGAGGAAAGCTGAACCTGCCAAAGTTTAAATCCCCTGCTATGGAGGCACCGGGTCTGAGCGTGAAAGGAGGCGTCGACTGCTCCGTCCCACGAGTGGAGGTGGATGCAAAAGCCCCGGGTGCAAATCTCAATCTCGGCATCCCAGGTGTCGATATCAAAGGGCCCTCGGTGGACGTTTCTGCCCCAGATTTGGATGTAAACCTGAAAGGACCAAAGTTGAAAGGAGATCTTGATGTTTCTGCTGGCGTTAAATCCCCCAAAGCATCCGTGGACACGTCCGATGTCGGCTTTGAAATTCTGGGTGGCACGATCAAGCTTCCGTCCCTCAAGCTCCCCCAGTTTGGTATTTCCAGTCCTGGTGTGGATGGAGCTGATGTAGGCGTCAGTCTTGAAGGTCCCCAAGTGAAAGGAGGCCTGAAGGGCCCAGGGGCTGGTGTTGGGTTGGAAGGACCCGACGTGGAATTGAAAGGGCCTAAATTTCAAATGCAGTCACCCAGCGTTTCCTTGCCGGACGTCGACCTGAAGCTGAAAGGACCAAACCTACGGACCGACGTAGATGTTGCCGGTGAAATCAAAGGTCCAAAAGTCAGCGTGGAAGCACCTCGTGTCGATGTTAAGGAGCCTGGAGTGGGCGTCCACCTTGATGCTCCTGCCTTGGACGCGTCTGCACTGAAAGTTTCCGGGTCAGGTTTTAATGTCAATGTAAAAGGGCCAAAGATCAAAGGTGGTGCCACCGTCTCTGGAGAGGCGGCAGCACCAACTGTGAGCGCCGGCGGGGGAGCTTTTCACATTACCGGCCCGAAGGTAGGAATCGGAGGTCCCAGCATCACTGCGAGCGTCCCGCAAGGTAGCGCTGAAAGCAGCCTGGGAAAAGTATCGTTCCCCAAGCTGCGAATGCCGAAATTCGTGTTTTCAGACCCCGAGGTGAAGGGCAGAGAGCTGGGGGTCGATGTCGAGTTCCCCGGGGCAGATGCCAACCTCCAGGCTGGCACCGCAGAGCTCGAGTCAGAGGACGTGGACGTCAGACTAAAGAAATCCAAAATCAAAATGCCCAAGTTCAATTTTTCCAAGCAGAAGGGGAAGAGCAGTGGTGCCCTGGGCTCCGCGGAGATTTCTGGGTCTGTTTCGGGATCGAAAGGTGACCTGAAGAGCTCCAAGGTCAGCTTGGGGTCCGCAGAAGGCGAGCTCGATGGGGGAGAGGGTCCGTCGGCAAAAGGGAAGTTCTCCCTCTTCAAAAGCAAGAAGACGCGTCACCGGTCGTCGTCCTTCAGCGACGAGCGCTCGTCCCACTCAACACCCACGGGAACCCTGGAGCTGGACGTGGGCTCAGGCGCCGACAAGGGGAAACAGGGCAAAATGAAATTTGGGACGTTTGGGGGGATCGGCTCGAAAACTAAAGGTTCTTATGAGGTGACGGGAAGCGACGAGGAGATGGGGAAGGTGCAGGGCAGCGGGGTCTCGCTAGCATCCAAAAAATCACGCTTGTCTTCCTCCTCCAGCAACGACAGCGGGACAAAGGGCGGCTTCCGCATGCCCGGGGTGGAGCTGACGGTGGCCAAGAAGAAAGAGTAGCGTGGCTGTACATAGGTGCCTGTGTATATAGGTAGCCCTTCCCGGGTTTGTATATACATTTTGTAGCTTGGGCTACTTTCGACCTCGGCGAGCGAGCGAGCAGGGTCGGGGGGGAGCGTCGCGGTGGGCGCTGAGGGGGGCGGCGGGTCCACGGTCGGTCCAGCCACATGGAAGCTTTTCTGTGCTCGAGATGGCGGCTTGTGCATGAAACGCTGAGAGCTTAAGTTTACTAGCAAGCTATTTTTGATAATTTTTTTTTTCTTTTCCATTTTACTGAATATTTTCAGTGTTTGGTTGGTGGAAACGAGGTTTGTTGGTTTTTTGTTTGTTTTTTTTTTTTTCCCCCCTCCGTCCTAACAGTCTCTTTTGGCTTTTATTTGCGGGGCTGAAACTTCTGTCAGATGAATGCATCTATTAAAAAAAAAAACAAAAAAAAAAAACCCACAACAAAAAAAAAACCAACCCCAAAAAAACAAACAAGAAACCAACCCTGTAAAATGCAGCTGTAACCGAGACGCGTCCATTGAACTCCCGCTACGGGGTTGGAAAAAATAATCCGAGTGTTTCCCATGGTTTGGTTGCGTAAGGGCATGATATCAAATAACCGCTGGCAGCACGCGGCGGGAGGGAAGAGACGGTTAACAAGCAAGTAGCCGGCCCGTTTGTGCAGGAAATGTCTCAAAAGGTTTTGCGTATTGCCACTAAGTGACCGAGCTTTATTTTATTTTTGTTTTTTTATTTTTTATTGATGTGTTCTTTGTTGCCTTTACACATCTGTTACATTATTTGTATTATAAGGGCCGGGGGGAGGGGGGGAACTTGTCTCAGTTGTGGCCTGAAAACTTGCAATGGCCACTTTTCTAGCGTTCGGTCTAATTTTTGTTAACGAGTTAAAATAAAAAAAAAAGATTAAAAAAAAAAGGGCAAACCAAAAAACAAAAAAAAAGCAAAATCCCTTTCAGCACTTTAATGGCAAATTAATTGAGAATGTAAGAAGAATGATCTTGTAAAATGCAAATAAAAAGTTTATTAACCGTGATGCAGCAGAACGGCTGCCCTTGTGTCATTGAGCTTCACCCTTTTGGGGGCTGAAGATTATTTAAACCTCAAAGCTGAGGTGAGGGAGCCCTCAAGCTGCTCGGGAGGGCCCTGAGCCCCTCCGCAGCCCCTTCCCCCCTCCGATTTGGGGTGTGGGGGGGTGGATGTTGGGGTGAAGACCAGCCCTTGGGGTGCCAAAGGGGGTGACCCACATCCCCCTCCTCTGGCTCCAGCTCCTTGTGCTGGTCCCAGTTTGCTCCCTGCCCCAGTTTGATATTTTTAATCCCCCCCCCCCCAGTTATATTTAAGCTGGGTTTTGTTCAGCAATACAACTCACCGTGGGCGTGGGGGGGTTCATGGGCGGGTCGGGGGGGGGCTGTCATCCATCGTCGGTGTAAGGCTCAACGAAGGGCTGCGAGGAACAGCACCCGACATCATCGCAAGGGCGGCAGGGTGCAAATGGGGGGATAAAGGGGGGGGGGAGCACATAAAAAATACCCTCACCCCCCCCCCCAAAGCCCTTCTTCCCCTGCACCCCCTCCTTTCTACACCCCCCCAGGCTTTCTTGCCCCCCTCCCACCCCTGAGGGGTTGGTTCTGCCCCCCACCCCCCAAAACCACCATTAAGGCCCTTCATGCACCACCCCCACCCCTCGGGGGGGGGGCGTTTCTCCCCCCCCCCAAGGCCCTTCTTGCCCCCCAGCCCTAGGGGGGGTCCTGCCCCCCCAGCCACCATGAAGGCCCTTCTTGCACCCTCCCCGCCCTCGGGGGGGGGGTGTTTCTCCCCCCCCCCCCCCCATTTAAGGCCCCTCTTGCCCCCCCCAACCCCTCAGGGGCCGGTTCTGCGCCCCCTCCAGCCCTCAAGGGGGCGCTGTTCCCCCCAGCCACCACCGAGGCCCTTCTTGCCCCCCCCCCAGCCTGGGCCGCTGCCCGCCGCTCCCTGCCCGCCGGGGGGACGCCGTGCGCATGCGCGAATGGGGAGGCGCGACGCCACCGCCAAGCGCAAGGGGACGCTGTTTTCCGCCCATGGTTCCGCGGGGCACGCTGGGAGTTGTAGTCTTTCCGCACCGGGCTCCCCGTCCGCCATATTTGTCCGCTGGGCATGCTGGGAGTTGTAGTTCTCTGCCATAGCCAGTGGCCGGCCCTGTTGACCCCGGTGCATGCTGGGAGGTGTAGTTCTCTGTTGGGGGTCCCGTCGGCCATGTTGGCCGCAGTGCACACTGGGAGCTGTAGTTCTCTGGTGTGGGACACTGTCGGCCATGTTGGCCACAGTGCATGCTGGGAGGTGTAGTTCTGAAGGAAGGGGGCCTTTGGGCCATGTTGGCCACAGCCCATGCTGGCAGCTGTAGCCGGGGCTCCCGGTGAGCACGCTGCTCTTGGCGGTTGGCCGGCCACCGGTGCCCCCTCGCCCGCGAGGCCCGGTTTATCTCGGTGGGGGCAGAGGGCGTTTCCCCACCCAGGATCCTCCAAATCACCTGCAAGACCCTGGACCTCCCACCCCACCGGAGACAACCCCACTTTTGGCCTGTCCTGATGCGTCCCAAGGCCATCCTTGTGCCCCTCCGCCCTCTTGGAGCCTCACAGGGTCTTTCTGGCCCCTTCCAAACCTCTCCTGAGGCCATGAGCACTCTTCAACCAAGGCTGGACAACAAAGTGGCCTTTTTGACCGCTGATCCAGGCACGCTTGGCTAAAATGGCCACCACCGTGGAGCGGCGCTCAACAGCATCGTTGGGAAACCACGTCCACCGAGCCATGAAGACACGTTCAATGCCATCATTGCGTTAGGAAAGCGTATCTGCCAAGCTGTGAAGATGCGCTCAACATGGACACCGCGTCTGTGAAGATGTGTTCGCCACCACCGTTGTGTTAGGAAACCACGTCCACTAAGCCACGAAGACGCATTCAACACCAGCGTTGAGTTAGGAAGCCACGTCCTCCACCATGAAGACACACTCATCGCCACTGTTGTGTTGGTGAACCACATCTGCCAAGACACGAAGACGTGCTCAACACCAGCCTTGTGTTAGAAAACCTCACCCTCCACCATGAAGATGGCCTCAATACCTTCATGGCCTGGATGAACCACATCCACCAAGTGGTGAAGATGGACTCACCACCAGCGTTGCATTGGGAAACCATCTCCACCACCATGAAGACGTGCTCAATACCTTCACTGTGTTGACGAACCACGTCCACCAAGCCGTGAAGACGTGCTCAACGCCATCATTGCATTGGGCAGCCGTGTCCACCACCACGAAGACAAATTCAACACCATCGTTGTGTTCGGCAACCACATCCACCAAGCTGTGAAGATGCACTCACCACCAGCGTTGCATTGGGAAACCGTCTCCACCACCGTGAAGACGCGCTCGATACCATCATTGAGTTGACGAACCACGTCCACCAAGCTGTGAAGACGTGCTCAACACCATCACTGCACTGGGAAACCACGTCCACCAAGCTGTTGTGCATCCACCTCATCCACGATCGCTACGGTTCTTTCTCACCACCGTGCATGAGCCGCCAGCTTGTGAGCTGTGTGCCCAGGTGACATCTCAGCAGCTTCAAGTGCTTTGGGTTTTGGTTTTTTGTTTGTTTGGGGCCCACACCCACACCCCCAGGAGCAGTGGAAAGCTCTTCTGGTGGACGCGGTGGCCTAGACGTGGCCACTGCCACGCCGTCACTTCCCAGCCCTCAGCACCCAACCTGACCTTCCATTCTAGGGCCCTGCCCGGTCGGTGGCACGGCTGGAGCCGGGGTGGGACGAGGTGACCTTGCAGGGCCCGTCCCACTGCAACCAGGCTGCCACTCACGAGCTCTATTTGTGTTTATATATATATATATATTTTTTTTTTAAATATATATATATATACACACACACTGTGCTGTGTATTTTTTCTATAGATACTAAAAATATATTAAAATTTGTATGTATTAATATATCTAATATAATAAACATTACATTATCTTCTACACAGATGTTTTTATATTTATATATATTGAAATTTCTATGTTTTTATATTTATATATATTTAAATTTCTGTTTCATATATTTTTAAATATATTTTAAAATCTTATCTGCTTATATATTATTTATATATTGAATATAAAATATAAACAAATAAGATCTAATAAGCATACATTATTATATAGTGTTGTAGATACGTTCTATATAAATTAAAAGGCTGTTGTATGCTTTTAGATATATAAATATATATAAATATAAAAATAAATTATATATTATATTAATAAAATAGCGCGTCTCTGTATAAATACTTAAAATATATATTTATACATATATGTACATTCCTTTATATACACCTAAATATATATATAAGGGTGTTATATATGCACACACACGTATAGATATGTGACATCCCTTACAGACTGTACTGGCTGTTACTGGTCTGTACTGGTCTGTGCTGCTCCTGACATCACTCACCAATCGTCATGGCAACCGGAGGGATTCCCCCCCCCCATCCCCATGACATCACCCGCACAGAGGCATTGTGGGTAGGCGGCCATCTTTATTGGGGTCAGGCCACCGGGGGGGGCACAGGGGACCCAGGTGTTGGGGGGCCCAGGAGTCCAGTGGTGCCAGGGGCACCCAGGCGTCGGGGTGGGGGGCACCCAAGTGTCCGGTGCGGAGGGGACCCAGGCGTGCGGTCAGCAGTGGCGGGGCGAGCGGGGGTAGCGCTGGCGCAGTTCGGCGCGGAAGTGCCGGAAGAGCTGCCGGTTGCGGTGCAGCTCGGCCTCCCGCCCCCCGTGGAAGCCGCCGGCCTCCTTGAAGCCGCGGTGGACGACGAAGGCTCCATCCAGCACCGCGAAGTGGAAGCCGGCCATGTGCAGCTCGCAGGCCTGGGGGGGAGGGAACAGTCACCCCTGGCACCCACGGCACCCCCACACCCCTATAGCACCCCAGACCCCCATAGCACCCACTGATGCCTAACAGCACCCATAGATCCCACAGACCCACATAGCACCCACAGGCCCTCTATAGCACCCATACATCCTCTATAGCACTCATAGAACCCCATAGCACCCATAGATCCCACAGACCCACATAGCACCCACAGACCCTCTATAGCACCCATACATCCTCTATAGCACCCCACAGCACCCACTGATGCCTCATAGCACCCATAGATCCCACAGACCCACATAGCACCCACAGACCCTCTATAGCACCCATACATCCTCTATAGCACTCATAGAACCCCATAGCACCCATGATGCCTCATAGACTCGCATAGCACCCATAGACCCCCATAGCCCCACATAGCACCCATAGACTCCCGTAGCACCCACTGATGACTTATAGCACCCATAGAACTCCCATAGCACCTATAGACCCCACATAGCACCCGCAGACCCCACAGAGCACCCAGAAAGACACATAGCACCCATAGATCCCTACAGCACCCATGGACTATCTACAGCACCCTTAGGCCCCCTACAATACCCACAGACCCCTATAGCACCCATAGGACCCTGCAGCACCCACAGAGCCTCCACAGCACCCATAGACCCTGTAGAGCACTCGTAGCCCCGTGACCACCCCATAGACCACCCTATGGCCACCACGGCCACCCCATAGCACCCACGGCCACCCCACAGCATCCCATAGCTCCATGACCACCCTGTGGCCACCACGGCCACCCCATAGCACCCACGGCCACCCCACAGCAACCCATAGCTCCATGGCCACCCTATGGCCGCCACGGCCACCCCATAGCACCCACAGCCACCCCACAGCAACCTGTAGCTCCATGAGCACCCTATGGCCACCATGGCTACCCCATAGCACCCATGGCCACCCCACAGCAACCCATAGCTCCATGGCCACCCTGTGGCCACCATGGCCACCCCATAGCACCCACGGCCACCCCACAGCAACCCATAGCTACATGGCCACCCTAGGGCCACCATGGCCACCCCACAGCAACCCATAGCCCCATGGCCTCTGTATGGTCACCACGGCCACCCCACAGAACTCATGGCCACCCCCCAGCAACCCATAGCTCCATGGCCACCCTATGGTCACCACAGCCACCCCAAGCCCCCCTAGCCACCCCCCAGCCCCCTGCCCCACGGCACCTGGCTGATGCGGTTGAAGCCGTACTGGAGGAAGCGCTCATCGAAGGGCGGCACGCCGTGGGCCGGCCCCACGTAGAAGGGCTCCCAGGGGTCACGCCATGGGGCCACGTAGGCCACACGCAGGTGGGGACTGGGTGGCAGCGCCCACCAGCGCCCGTAGCCCGTGGGTGCTTGGCACCGGGGGCACAGTGCCCCATAGAAGGGCCGAGCGTCCCCCTTGCCCCACAGCTGCAGAAGCTCCGCCTTCGTCCCCGGCACCCGTGTGCCCGTGCGGACCTCGAAGGCCGGCAGCACAAACACCACCTGGTCCCATGATGGTGTGGTGGCATCTAGGGAGTTGGGGTCCTCCAGGGCATTGGGGACCTTCAGGGCATTGGGGTCCTCCAGGGTCTTGGGGACACCTGGGTCATGGAAGTTCTTGGGGTCCTCCAGGGCGTTGGGGACCTCCAGGGCATTGGGGACACCTGGGTCACGGAAGCTCTTGGGGTCCTCCAGGGTGTTGGGGACACCTGGGTCATGGAAGCTCTTGGGGTCCTCCAGGGCGTTGGGGACCTCCAGGGCATTGGGGACACCTGGGTCATGGAAGCCTTTGGGGACCTCCAAGATGCTGGGGACACCTGGGTCACTGAAGGCATCGGGGACCTTTGGGACATTGGGGACCTCTAGAGCGTTGGGGACACCCAGCCTGTTGGGGACCTCCAGGGCGTTGAGCACCCCGGGGTCACTGGGGACACCAGGGACGTGGGGGGGGGGCAGGGCGCTGGGGACCCCGAGGCCACCAGGAGCCCTCCGTGCCCCCAAGACCCCCGCAGCCCCCAAAGCTTTGGGGTCCTCCAAGACCCCCGCGGCCCCCCTCGCCAGGGGGTCCCCCACCCCGCCACCAGCCCCCCATATTGGGGGGCCCGGCCCGGCCCCCCTCTCCCGCAGCAGCCTCAGGAACTCCTCCCGCAGCCCCCGGCTGGGCACCACGTCGGCGTCCAACAGCAGCACGAAGCGCCCCCCAATTTTGGGGGGGCCGGGACCCTCATTCCATGGGGGGCCCCCCCTTTCCTCCGCCGCCCCCGCCCAGGCCACGTTACGCAACAGATTCCCGGGGTACGGCACCCCCAAAGTGTAACTGGGGGGATCGGCGGCCGCCAGGCGCCGTAGGGCCCCCCGACATCCCCCCGGCGCTGGGGGGCCGGGGTTGGGGGGCACGGCGGGGGGGGGCGCAGCCGCCCCCACCACCACGTGTAACCGCAAGCGACCCCGGAACCCCCGGCAGGGCCCCCCCAAAGCTGCCAACAGCTCCCCCAACCCCCTCTTGGGTACCCCAAAAACAGCCACCGAGAGCGGCCCCCCCCAGAGCCCCCCCAGAGCCCCCCCCAGCGTCTCCGCCACCCGTCCCGGGGTGCCGTGGGTGGCCAGGACTAATTCGGGGGGGTCCCAACGAGGGGGGGTCCCCAAGACGTCCCGATACACGCGGAAGGTCCCCGAGGTGTCCAGCACCCCCCGGGGGGGGGGCATGGGTGGGGGGGGCCGGCGGGGGGGGAGGGGGGGGCGAGGGGGGGGCAGGGCTCGCAGGTAGAGGGTCTGCAGCAGCGCCAGCCCCCCCAGTAGCCAGGCGCACCCCCCCAGTAGCCGCCCTCGGCCCATCGCCTGCTGATCCCCCCCCACTCTGGACTGGGAGGGTGCTGGGGGGGACTGGGAGGTTACTGGGGGGGGGTCTGGGAGCACTGGGAGGGTGCTGGGGGGGGGGGGCTGAGGCTACTGGGAGGGTACTGGGAGGGCTGGGGGGCCACTGGGAGGGTACTGGGGGGGTACTGGGGGGTAACGAGGGGGGGGCTGGAGGGTTCTGGGGCCACTGGAAGGGTGCTGGGGGGACTGGGAGGGTACTGGGGGGGCTGGGGGCTACTGGGGGTCACTGGGAGGGTACATAGGTGCGTACTGGGAGGGTGCTGGGGGTTACTGGGGGGCTGCTGAGGAGCACTGGGACCTGTATGGGGTCACTAGGACCAGTTCTGTGGGGTCACTGGGACCAGTGCTGAGCTGGGACCAGTACGGCATGCTGGAAGCACTATGGGATCACTGGGACCAGTAAGGGGTTACTGGGACCAGTATGGGCCTCTAGGACCAGTATGGGGGTGCTGGGATCAGTACAGACGGTTACTGGGACCAGTATAGGGGGTTACCGGGTCCAGTATCGGTGCTGGGAGCTTTATGGGTGCCGAACTACTGGGCGGGGTGAGTGGGACCAGTCCGGGTGGGTTACTGGGACCAGTATGGGTGCTGGGAGCAGTACAGGGGAGACTGGGCCCAGTCGGGGGGATCACTGGGCCCAGTTTGGGGGTGGGGAGGAGGGAATGGGCCCAGTTTGGGGTGAAGGAGGCACTGAGCCCAGTCTGGGGAGGGAACTGGGCCCAGTTTGGGAGGGGGGGGACTGGGACCAGTTTGGGGCCGGGAGCTCACCGCGCCGCGTCGCCGGGAGGAACCACGCATGCGCGGGGAGGGACGCAGGCGTCCGGGGGAGGGACCCAGGCGTTCGGAGGGGGGGGCGTGGCCCGGGCGTTCGGGGGCGGGGTTCAGGCGGCCGCGGGGCGGGGCCTGCCGGGTGCTGGGTCCCGCCCCCCTGCCCGCCTTGTCGCCGCAGCGCTCGGTCGCCCGGGTTCCCCCCCGGTCGCCCGGGTCCCCCCCGGTCGCCAGGGTCCCCACCCCACCCCAGGGGTGTCCCTCCACCTCCCGGCCGCCGGGGTCCCTGGAAAGAAGCTGCCACGGGCACAGGGACGACGGGGGCCACTTTATTGCCGGGGGGGGGGGGTGTCGGGGCCACGGGGCCTCCAGGGGACGTTGGGGACATCGGGGACACGGGGGCTGTCAGGCCACCATGTGTCTCAGTCCCTCGGGTGGGGACGTGGGGGATATCGGGGACGTTGGGGACAATGGGGGCCAGTCCCTCGCGGTGGGGATGTTGGGGACATCAGGCCGTGGTGGGTCTCAATCCCTTGAGTCAAGGAAATGACAATGTCCACATCCTTCAGGGACATCAGAGATGGTGGGGACACTGGAGACATCAGGCCGTGGTGGGTCTCCGTCCATTGAGTCGAGGTGATGACGATGTCCCACGTCCTTCAGGGACATCAGAGATGTTGGGGACATTGGGGAAGTTGGGCTGTGGTGGGTCTCCATCCCTTGAGCCAGGGTGATGATGGTGTCCCACCTCCTTCAGGGACATTGGAGACATTGGGGACGTTGGGGACATCAGGCTGTGGGGGGTCTCCATCCCTTGATCCAGGGCAATGAAGATGTCCCACATCCTTCAGGGACATCAGAGACGTTGGGGACATTGGGCCACGACAGGTCTCAGTCCTTTGGGTTGGGGACATTGGGGACATCAGACCACGATGTGTCTCAGTCTGTTGATCCAGGGTGACGACAAGGTCCCATGTCCCTTGGGGACATTGGGGACATCAAGCCACAACGTGTCTCAGTCCCAGCCGAGGTGATGACGAGGTGGCTGCGTCCCTCGGGGACGTTGAGGACATTGGGCTGTGACATGTCTCAGTCCTTTCAGGTGGTGTCCACATCCTTCGGGGACACTCTGGGGACATTGAGCCGTGCTGGGTCTCAGTCCCTTGGGTCACAGCGGTGATGAGGTGCCCGTGTCCCTCAGGGACGTTGGGGACGTCGAGTTGTGACGAGTCTCAGTCCCTTGGGCTCGGTGACATCGCGCTGCGACGTATCTCGATGTCTTAGGTGGGGGACATTGGGGACGTTGGGGACATCAAGGATGTTGGGGACACTGGGGACACTGGGGATGTCAGGGGCACTGGGGATGTTGGGGATTTTGGGGACACTGAGCCACAATGTGTCTCAGTCCATCAAGTTGGGGACGTTGGGGACACCAGGGACATCAGGCCATGACGTCTCACAGTCCCTTGGGGGACTTGGGGGACTTTGGGACATTAAGGACATCGAGCCATGACCTGTCCCAGCCCAATGGCTTTGGGCAATGGGTGCCCACGTCCCTCAGGTTGGGGACATTGGGGACATTGAGCCATGGCATGTCTCCATCCTTTGGGTTGGGGACACTGGGGACATCAGGCTGTGGCATGTCTCCATCCCTTGGGTTGGGGACGTTGGGGACATTGAGCCACATTGTGCCTCAGCCCCGTGAGCTGGGAATGTTGGGGACATCAGGCCATCGAGCCACGATGTCTCCATCACTCGTGTCAGGGACATTGGGGACATCAAGCCACATCGTGCCTCGGTCCCTTGGGTTGGGGACTTTGGGGACATTGGGGATGACACCCATGGGGGGGGGGGGGCACACACTTTTGGGGGACTCTGCCAAAAACGCAGACCCCAGGAGTGGAGGGGGACAAGGACAGGGTGAGTGACAGGGACAAGGTGGGTGACAAGGGACAGGGACACTGGGGGCGGGGGGGCCACAGGCTCCTACGCTGACACAAAATTTGGGGACGGGTCCCGGAATGGGGGTGGGGACAGGGACACAGGGGACGGGACCCAGGTGTCCGGGCTGGGGGAGGGGGGGGCCACCAGCCCCCCCCCAATTACCTTAGAGACTCGTTACGAGTTAAATTAGCACGAAAGGCCCCGGGGGGGGGCGGTGGGGGGAGGGGACACGGCCGGGGCCGGGGGGACGGTGGCACCGGGCCGGGGTGACAATGACAATATGCCATACTGGGGGCAAGTCGCGTCACAGACTTAGTTCAGAACGACGGGGCGCGCTGGCTTCCGGCTGCGGGGGGGGGGACAGGCGTCAGGGACCCAGGCGTCCGGGCCATGAACCCCCCCGCACCCCCAAGGGACCCAGGTGTCCAAGCTGTCACCCCCCCCCCCCCCGTACCCCCCAAGGGACCCAGGCATCCGGGAGTGTCCCCTCCCCCCCCCCCATGGGACCCAGGCATCCGGGACCCCCATCTTCACCCCCCACCCCCCACCCCAAACCCCACTGGGGACCCAGGCTTCTGGACACCCCCTAAGATGGGACCCAGGCGGGCTCCCCCCCACCCCCATCACCAGGACCCAGGCACCCCGTCACCCCCCAGCCCTCCCCCCCCCCCCGATGGGTGCCCCCCCAAAGGCACCCAGGGGTCCGGGCCCCCTACCTTGGCGGAAGGCGTCCTGGAGGCGGCTCTGGGGGAGTTGATACAACTCAGCGAAGGGGTCGCGGGGCGACCGGGGCGGGGGGGGCAGGCGGGGGCTGGGGGTACCCCCCGAACGCCTGACTCCCCCGCGGTTGACGACGGCGGCGGCGGCCAATCCCTGGAGCAGGCGACGCAAGGCGGGGCCGGGCGGGGCCGGCGGGGGTGGCGGCGGTGACGTCTCAGGGGTGAGGAGGGAACCGGGGGTCCCACCCGGGATCCCCCCGGGACTCTCGGGACTCGGCGGTAACTTTTCGGGTGCTGCCTCGGGGGGCTCTGGGGGGCCGAAGGCGAAGGGCGGGGCTTGCCGGGGGGTGTAGGGGGGGGTCCAGGTCTCGGTGGCTCCCCCCGGCGTCTCGGGGACCCCCAGGCCCGGCACGAGGCGGGCGCCTGCGGCCAAGCCTACGCTGGCGTTGGCTCCGCCGGCGGCTCCAAGGGCAGCGCCAATGGCGGGGCCCAGGGAGGAGCCAACGCCGGCGGAGAGGTTGGCTCCAAGGCCAAGTCCGGTGCCAAGGGCGGTGCCGACGTTGGCTCCGATGGCAGCTCCAACACCGAGGCCAACACCAGATCCAAGAGCAGGGTCAATGTTGGCTCCAAGGCCAAGGCCAATGGTGGATCCAAGAACAGAGCCAGCGTTGGCTCCAACGGCAGCTCCAGCACCAAGTCCAACACCAGATCCAAGCCCAGATCCAATACTGGCTCCAACACCGAGTCCAATGCTGGTGTCAACACCGGTTCCAAGAGCAGAGTCAACGTTGGCTCCAATGTTGGCTCCAAGGCTGAGTCCAACAGCGGTGCCAACATCGGGTCCAAGCCCAGAGCCAACGTTGGCTCCGAGTGCAGCTCCAACGGCAAATCCAAGGGCAGATCCAAGACCGGAGCCACCGCTGGCTCCAACGCCGGCTCCAACTGCAAGTCCAACGCCGGCGCCAACATCAGATCCAGGAGCGGAACCAATGTTGGAGCCAACACTGGCTCCGAGGCCAAGTCCAACGCTGGATCCAAGAGCAGAGCCAACGCCGGCACCAATGTTGGCTCCAACAGCAGCTCCGATGCCGAGTCCAACACCAGATCCAACATCAGATGCAAGAGCAGTGCCAACGTTGGCTCCAACACCAAGTCCAACGCCAACATCGGATCCAAGAGCAGCACCGACATTGGCTCCAACACCGGCTCCAATGGCAAGTCCAACACCGGATCCAAGAGAAGAGCCAACGTTGGCTCCAACACCAGCTCCAACGGCAAGTCCAACACCGGATCCAAGAGAAGAGCCAACGTTGGCTCCAACGCCAGCTCCAACGGCAAGTCCAACACTGGATCCTAGACCGGAGCCGACATTGGCTCCAACGGCGGCTCCAACAGCAAGTCCAACTCCAGGTCCAACACCAGATGAAAGAGAGGAGCCAACATTGGCTCCAAGAGAAGCTCCAAGGCCAAGTCCAACATTGGATCCAAGACTGGAGCCAACGTTGGCTCCAATATTGGCTCCAAGGCCAAGTCCAACACCAGCGCTGACTCCAGCACCTATATTGGCTCCAACGCTGGCACCGACGGTGAGTCCAACGCCAGCACCGACGTCGGCGGGAAGAGCAGGGCCAACAGCCCCGATGCCAAGCCCAACGCTGGCTCTGACGCCGCCACCAAGACCAGCCCCAATGTTGGCCCCGACACTGAGCGCAACACCGGCTCCGAGACTGGTGCCAACGTCTGCTCCATCGTTGGCTTGGAGACCAGCTCCAACATCATCTCCAGTGCCAGCTCCGAGAGCAGCTCCAATATCAGCCCCAAGGTTGGGGCCGACATCGGCGCTGGCGCCAGCTGCCACACCAAGGCCAACGTCGACTCTGATGCCGGCTCCCACGCCAATGCCAACTCCAGTGCCGACATCAGAGCCAAGACCATGTCCAACACCTTCTCCAAGACCACGTCCAACGTTCGGTCCGATGCCAGCTCCAAGACCAGGGTCAATGTTGGCCCCAGCGTTGCCTCCAAGACCATGTCCGATGGCAGCTCCAAGACCAGATCCCATGTTGGCTCCAAGACCAGGTCCAACACCAGCTCCAAGACCAGGGTCAACGTTGGCCCCAAGGCCAGCTCCAAGACCATGTCCAACATCGGCTCCAAGGCCACATCCAACGTTGACCCCAAGGCCAAGGCCAACGTTGACGCCAACATTAGCTCCCACGTCGTCTCCAAGCCCAGATCCAACACCAAGGTCAATGCTGGATCCAACGCCAGGGCCAACACCGAGGCCAACGCCGACACTAAGGTCCCCAGCTCCGATGCCGGCACCGGGGAAGTCAAGGCTGGGGCCGAAGGGCTCGGGGGGGCCTGGGGGGGCCTCGGCTGCCAGCTGCTGCCGCAGGCACCAGGCCTCGGCCTCACTGTGGGAGAGACAGGGAGTTATGGGGGGGCATGGGGTGACCCCAGATGCCTGGGTCCCCCCGGGGGAGTGGAGGGTGCCTGGACCTATGGGTCCCAAGTTGGGTGGGGAGCTCCCGGATGCCTGGGTCCCATGTGGGGTGGAAGGTGCCCAGACATTGGGCTTCCCTTGGGGGTGACGGGACACCTGGGTCCCCTGGGGCTGGTGGGACCTCCTGGATGCCTGGGTCCCCTGAAGGGGGTGATGGGGCTGCCCGGATGCCTGGGTCCCCTGAGGCCACCCGGATACCTGGGTTCCCCAGGGTGGGCTGTGGTCACCCAGACGCCCGGCTTCACTCACCTGATGACGAAGTTGTGGGCGAGCAGGGCCGGGCCCTCGGGGCGCAGCCGCGCGTAGACCCACGTCCAGCCCAGGCCGTCCTTGCGCTGCAGCCGCGTCACCAGTTCCCCCCGCGCCTCTGCCCCTGCTCCTGCTGCGGGGACATGGGGACGTCAGCGGGGACTGGGGGTGGGGACAGGGGAGGGGGTGGTTGGGGGCATGGGGGCATGGGGACGTCAACAGGATGGGAGTGATTGGGGGGGTTGGGGACATGGGGACGTCAGCGAGGTCGATTGGGGTGGATGGGGACATGGGGAAATCACCACGGATGGGGTGATTGGGGCGGTTGGGGACATGGGGACATCGACAAGGTCGATTGGGGTGCATG
Source organism: Mycteria americana (assembly GCF_035582795.1). NCBI lineage: Eukaryota > Metazoa > Chordata > Aves > Ciconiiformes > Ciconiidae > Mycteria > Mycteria americana. The sequence goes on along the minus strand of NW_027445505.1, from coordinate 32,387 downwards.
GGGGCACGGGGATGTCAACAGGGATGGGGGGTCAACAGGGGCAGGGAGGACACCCAGGGAGGAGACAAGGTGACCCCAGGGGATGTGTGGGACACCGAGGACATTGGGGAGGGGCCAGAGTGACAGCAGGGGACCCAGGTAACATGCAGGGTGATGAGGGACACCCTAGGGGACATGGGGACCCAGCGTACAGCCACAGGACAGGAAGACCCCAGGGGTCACAAGGGACAGCTGGGGGGGGATAAGAAGACCCCGGGGGGGATTGGGGGACTGAGGGACCCCAGGGAACCCAAGGGACAGCCGGCAGGGACAGAGAGACCCCAGGGGACCCTGGGGACAGCCAAGGGGACACTTACCGAGGCGGAGGTGCTGGCGGGCGACATGGCTGAGGTCTTCAGGGTGCAGGAGCCGGTACCAGGAGCGACCCAGGAGCTCTCCCCGCCCGTAACCCAGGTGGATCAGGACGCTGCGGGACAGCATGCCTGGGTCCCTTGCCCACCCACGCCCGGGTCCCCCCCGGACTCCTGGGTCCCCCTGGACACCTGGGTCCCCTCCTGAATGTCTGGGTCCCCCCGGATGCCTGGGTCCCCTCCCAGATGCCTGGGTCCCCCCTGGATTCTTGGGTCCCCCTGAACACCTGGGTCCCCTCCCACACGCCTGGGTCTCCCCCGGACACCTGGGTCCCTCCCGGACATCTGGGTCCTCCCGGGATGCCTGGGTCCCCTCCTGGACGCCTGGGTCCCCCCCCAAATGCCTGGATCCCCCCAAAACGCCTGGGTCCTCACCTGTCGGAGATGTCGAGCAGGGCGAGGTCACGGGCGTGGCGGCTCTGGAATGCAGGCAGCAGCAGGCAGTCGGGGCAGGGCCAGGGTGGGGGGTCCAGGGGGGCACAGAAGGCGACGAAAAGCCCTGGGGGAGCCCCGGGGGGACCAGGGGGGGCCTGGAACCGGCCCCGCAGCAGCACCAGCTTCCGCCCGGCGCTGGGACGGCGCGAGGCCCGCGAGGTGGTGAAGCGGCAGCGGAAGAGGCGCTCTGGGGGAGGGGGGGCTCTGTTGGTTCCTCCGGCCTCCGTCTGTCCCTCCATCCATCTCTCCATCCTTCCATCCTTCCATCCATCCCTCTGTCCTTCCATCCTTCCATCCCTCCATCCTTCTGTCCCTCCCTCCATCCATCCCTCTGTCCTTCCATCCATCCATTCCTCCATCCATCCTTCCTTCCCTCTGTCCTTCTATTCATCCCTCCGTCCTTCCAACCCTCTGTCCTTCCATCTATCCCTCCCTCCGCCCAGCCCGCCGTCCCTCCAACTCTCTGTCCCATCCATCCATCCATCCATCTGCGCATCCTTCCGTCCTTCCATCCATCCATCTGTCCATCCATCCTTCCATCCATTCACCCCTCTATCCTCCTAACCCTCTGTCCTTCCACCCATCCTTTCATCCTTCCATCATCCCTCCATCCCTCTGTCCTTCCATCCATCCCTCTGTCCTTCCAACACCCTATCCCTCCATCCTTCTGTCCCTCCATCCTTCCCTCTGTCTTCCCGTCCATCCCTCCCTCCCTCCCTCCATCCCTCCTTCTCTCCCTCTCTCCTTCCTTCCCTCCATCCCTCCCTCCATCCACCCATCCCTCCATCTGCCCACGCCCCACCACGCCCCTCCCCAGGCCCCTCCCCCCTCGGAGGCCCCACCCACCTGCCTGGGGGGGGCCGGGCAGGGTGAGCTGATGTCGCACCAGGGGGTGGTCGGCCGGATCCAGCAGGTCGTAGATGCTGTCGCCCTGCGCCACCAGGTCCACCTGCACGGGGGGAGGCTGGAGGATCAGCACCCAGCACCCAGCACCCTCCCTTGGCACCCAGCACCCCCCAACACCCATTGCCCTGCGCCACCAGCTCAATCTGCATGGGGGGAGGATCAGCATCCGACACCCTCCAGCACCCATCGTCCTGCAACTCCAGGACCACCTGCATGGGGGGAGGCGGGAGGACCAGCACCCAGCACCCTCCCCTGGCACCCAGCACCCACCATCCTGCAGCAGTAGAGCCACCTACACCCAGGGGGGACAGCACCCAGCACCCAACCCCGTCCCCACGTGCAGGTGCCCACCATGGAGTGCCCCAGGTGCTGTGCAACGTTGTCGGTGACGCCGACCAGCTTCCCCTCGCGGGTGACGGCCAGCAGGAACCCGGGCAGTGACGCCACCAGGTCGGCCAGCTCCGGACCCCCCAGCAGCTCCATGGGTGCTCCCCGCGCTGGGCCTGCATGGGGACACACGTCAGCACCCATCCAGCACCCATCCAGCACCCGCCACATAGCCCGCACGGTCCCGCCACAGTCCCGGGGCACCCACGTGGCCCCGGCACCCATGGAGTTGCTGGTGGCACCCATAGCCTCACCCACGTGGACCTATGGTGGCCCTGGCAGGACCCACAGCATCACCCATGTGGACCCACTGGAGTCCCTAGTCCCTGTCCCCAGTCCCTGTCCCTGTCTGAGCCCCTGTCCCTGGTCACTGTCCCCACCCCCAGTCCACTCTATGTCCCCAGCCCTGGTCCCTGTCCCCGGCCCTGGTCCCTGTCCCCATCCCTTGTCTCCAGCCCCACATCCCCTGGTCCTGGTCCTTGTCCCGGTTCCTGACCCAATTCCAGCCCCAGTCCCTGTCCCAGGGTCTTGGTTGCTGTCCCGGTCCCCCTGTCCCAGCCCTGATCCCCGGTCCCTGGTCCCGGTCTCAGTCCCTGTCCTGATCCTGGGTCCCGATCCTGATCTCCAGTCCCTGGCCCCAGTCCCGGTCCCCCTGTCCCAGCCCCGATCTCGGTCCCAGCCCTGATCCTCGCTCGTGATCCTGATCCCAGGTCCCTGTCACCAGTCTCAGTCCCTGCCCTTATCCCAGGTTCCAATCCTGATCCCTGGTCTGCGGCACCAGTCTTGGTCCCAGCCCTGATCCTGAGTCCCGATCCTGATCCCCGGTCCCTGTCACCAGTCTCGGTCCCTGTCTGGGTCCCCCTGTCCCAGTCCCAATCCCTGGTCCCTGGCCCCAGTCTTGGTCCCTGTCCTGATCCCAGGTCCCGATCCCGATCCCCGGTCCCTGTCACCGGTCTTGGTCCCTGTCTGGGTCCCCCTCTCCCAGCCCCGATCCCCGGTGCCTGGCCCCGGTCTTGGTCCCAGCCCTGATCCTGGTCCCCTGTCCCGGTCCTCCTGTCCCAGCCCTGCTCCCCGATGCCTGGCCCCAGTTTCCGTCCTGATCCCCAGTCCCAATCGAGAATCCCGTTCCCCTGTCCCTGTCCCTGGTCTCGGTCCCAGCCCTGATCCTGGGTCCTGAGCCTGATCCCCAGTCCCTGTCCCCAGTCTCGACCTCTGTCCTCGTCCCGGGTCCCAGTCCTGACCACCGGTCCCTGTCACCAGTCTCAGTCCCTGTCCCAGCCCCCCTGTCCCAGCTTTGATCCCTGATCCCTGGCCCCGGTCTCGGTCCCTGTCCTGATCCCAGGTCCCGATCCTGATCCCCAGTCCCTGTCACCGGCCTCGGTCCCTATCCCCGTCCCCCTGTCCCAGCCCCTGATCTCCCGCTCCCTGGCCCCGCTCTCGGTCCCAGCCCTGACCCCGGGGCCCGATCCTGCCCCCCCCCGCCCCTGGTCCCGGTTCCGCTCCCGGCCGCTGTCCGCGGTGCTGAACCCCGGCACCGCCCCCCCGCCGCTGTCCGCGGTGCTGAACCCGCTCCGCGCTCCCGCCGCTGTCCGCGGTGCTGAACGCGCTCCCCGGTCCCTGTCCGCGGTGCTGATCCCACCCCTGCCAGCTCCGGTCCCGGTCCCCGTCCCGGTCCCGTCCCCACGCTGGTGGCTGTCCCTCTCCCGCTGCCCATCCCCGTCTCTCGGCCGGTTCCCTTCTCCAGCCCGGTGTTGGCTCCCCATTCCCGTTCCGCTGCCTGTCTCCATCCCGGTGCCGCTGCCTGCTCCCATCCCGCTCCCAGCCCCGTTCCATCCTGTTGCCGCCGCTCAGCCCGGTCCCCTGCTCCCGACAGCAGTTCCTGTCCCCTTCCTAACGCCGGTGGCCGGTCCCATCCCGCTGCCATTCCCCGGTCCCATCCTGACGCTGATTCCCGGTCCCATCCCGGTGCTGATGCCCGGTGCCGTGCCTGTGCCTGGTCCCATCCTGACGCCCAGTCCCATCCCGGTGCCTATGCCCAGTCCCATCTCCGTGCCGGTGTGCGGTCCCATCCCGCCGCCCCGTCCCATCCCAGTGCCAACACCCGCTCCCATCCCGGCGCCGTTCCCCGTTCCCATCCCGGCGCCGTTCCCTGCTCCCATCCCGGTGCCGTTCCCCGCTCCCACCCCGGTGCCCCATCCCAGTACCGGATTCCTCCCCCCATCCCAGTCCCATCCCCGTGCCTACTCCCGTCCCTCTCCCATCCCCATCCCGGCACCGCGGCAGCCGGTTAACGCACCGGGACGGAGGCAGGCTCCCTTGCGGGTGTAGATGCAGGCGAGGGCCATGACGTGCAGGTAGGAGAGGCGCGGCCGGTCGCCCTCGGGCAGCGGCAGGAGGTCGCGCAGGGCGCGGATCTCGGCGTTGATCTGGTCCCGCCGCGCCTTGGAGGCGCCCTTGGTGGAGCGGAGCATCCTCGCGCCGCGCCGCCGCCCGCCCGCCCCTTATATGGCCCGCGTTGCCCTACGTCACCGCCGCGTCACTGCCCCCCGCCCCGCCCATTCACAGCGCCGGTGGTGGGGGGGGGGGGGAGGGGGGGGGGCGGCCGCGTCAGCGCTGACGTTGACGCGCGCGCGGCGCAGGGCGCGGGGGGGTGGGGGGAGAAGGGGGAGCGGCGCGCGGCGGCTTCGCACCGAAATAGGAGATGGCGCGCGGTGGGGGGCGGGGCTGGGGGAGGGGCGGGGCGGGGGACACGCCCCCTCCGCGGGAGGGGGGAGCGGTGGAGGGGGCCGCGGAGGGAGGGTTGGGGGAGTCAAGGGAGGGTGGAAGGGCCGATGGGGGGGTGGGGGGCTGAAGGGGGGGAGGGAGAGAGGGAGGGAGGGGTCAAGGGGGGGGTGGAGGGGTGGGCGGAGGAGCTCAAGGGGTGGGCGGCTGGATGGACGGGTCAACGGAGGGGCGGAGAAGCCAACGGCGGGTCAAGGGAGGGATGGAGGGATGGAGGGAGGGTCAACAGAGGGATTGGGGGGCCAATGGGGGGATGGAAGGGCTCACGGGATGGAGGGAGGAATGGAGGGGTCAACGGGGGGATGGAGGGGTCAACAGGGAGATGGAGGGGTCAACGGGGGGATGGAGGGACTCAAATGATGGAGGCATTGGTGGATGGATCAGGAGAGGGGTGGAGGAATGGAGGGAGGGTCAACAGAGGGATGGAGGGGGCAACCCAGGGGCGGAAGGGCTCAAGGGATGGAGGGAGGGATGGAGGGGGTCAATGGAGGGATGGAGGGACTCATGGGATGGACAGAGGGATGGAGGAGTCAAGGGATGGATGGATGGATGGGGTCAAGGGAGGGATGGAGGGGTCAAGAAGGGGATGGAGGGGCCAATAGGGGGATGGAGGGGCTCAAGGGATGGACAGAAGGACAGAGACGGTCAACAGGGAGATGGAGGAATGGATGGAGGGTCAAGAGAGGGATGGAGGGGCCAATGGGGGGATGGAAGGGCTCAAGGGACGGAGGAAGGGATGGAGGGGGTCAACGGGGGGATGGAGGGGTCAACAGGGGGATGGAGGGGGTCAACGGGGGGATGGAGGGGTCAACGCGGAGATGGAGGGGCTCAAAGGCTGGATGGACGGACGGACGGGTCAACGGTAAGGGTGGAGGAGCCAACAGTGGGTCAAGGGAGGGAGGGATGAATGGAAGGGTCAAAAGAAGGATGGGGGGGCCAATGGGGCGGGCGGAAGGAGGGCTGGAGGAGCCAACGGGGTGCCGGATTCAATGGGGGGGTCAATGGGGGCGGGAGGTTGGGTGGAAGGTTCAACAGAGGGGTGGACTGACGGACGGGGGTCAACGAAGGGACAGGGGGACGGAGGGGGCTGGGGTGGGCTGCGTGTCATGGGGGCTGCCCCTGCCTGGGGGGACCCAGCCGTCCGGGGGGGGGTAAAGGTGTCTGGGACCCCCCTTCCCCCCCCCCCCCAAGCCTCTGGGAACCCCCTTCTCCCCCCACCCCCCCCCGCCTTTCGCGGGCGCCCCCGGAGCTGGCCCCGCCCCCCGCCGCGGTTCCCCTCCCCCCTCCCGGCTCCGCCGCTGCCAAATTTGGGCGCTGAAGTCGCTGCGCTAAAAATAGGCGCCGGCGGCTAAAAATAGCGGCGGGGCGGGGCGGGCCCGGCCGCCCGGGACCGCGGGGGGGCAGGGGGGGCTGGGACCGCCGGGTCCCCTCTGGGGAGGGGGGTCCGGACGCCTGGGTCCCCTCTGGAGGGGGACGACGACGGGCTCGGACGCCTGGGGCATTTGGGGGGGGGGGGGGGGAGGGGGGGCCGGGGACACCCGAACTCCTGGGTCCCCTCTGGGGGTGGGGCTCGGACCTGGGTGCTCGGGGGGGGGGGGGGGGGGGTTGGGGGGGGACGACACACACACCCGGGTCCTCGGTTTGCAGGGGGTGGGGGAGGACTCGGAGAGCTGGGTTCCCTGCGGGGGAGGGGGGGGGCGGGGGGGGGGGCACACACATACCCGCAGGCCTGGGTTCCCCCGTGGCGGGGGGGAGGGTGCTGGTGGTGGGGGCCCCAGAATGCCGGGGTCCCCCCCCGGACTTCGGGGTCCCCCCGCCGCGGCTGGGTTTCCTCGGCAACGGTGGAGCCGCAATGGTTTGGGGGGGGGGGGGGGGGGGGGGGCGCTCGGAGAGCACCCAGGCATCCGGAGGGGAGGGAAGGGGATGAAGAAGGAGGATGAGGATGGAAATGGGGGGGAACGCAGGAGGATGGAGATGAAGGAGGATGGGGAATAAGGGGGGGGGGGGGTGAGGATGAGGAGGGAGGAAGATGGTGAAGGAGGAGGAGGATGGGGGGTGAAGATGAGGAGGGAGGAAGGAGGAAGATGGTGAAGGAGGAGGAGGATGGGGGGTGAAGATGAGGAGGGAGGAAGGAGGAAGATGGTGAAGGAGGAGGAGGATGGGGGGTGAAGATGAGGAAGGATGAAGGAGAAGGAGGATGGGGGGGTGAAGATGAGGAGGGATGAAGGAGGATGAAGATGGAGGAGGATAAGGAGGAATGGAGAAATAAGATGGAGGAGGATGGGGGGTGAAGATGAAGAGGGATGAAGGAGGATGAAGATGGAGAAGGATGAGGATGGAGGAGGAAGGGTGAGGAAGACAGGGGCGAGGATGAGGAGGGACAAAGGAGGATGAAGAGGGGGGTGAAGGAGGATGGGGAGGTGGGGGGGTGAGGATGAGGAGGGATGACGGAGGAAGAAAATGGGGAGGAAGGGGGTGAAGATGAGGGAGGAAGGAGGATGAAGACGGAGGGGGAAGAGGATGAGGATGGAGAGGAAGGGGGGGTGAGGATGAGGAGGGATGGAGTAGGATGAAGATGAAGGAGGAGATGAACAAGGAAGGATCGAGATAGGGATGAAGGAGGATGAGGGGGATGAAGGTGGATGAAGATTAAGGAGGAGGATGGGTGGTGAAGATGAGGAGGGACAAAGGAGGATGAAGATGGGGATGAAGAAAGGGGAAAGGATGAGGAGGGACAAAGGAGGATGGGAAAGGGGGTGAGGATGAGGAGGGATGAAGGAGACTGAAGGAAGAGGATGGGGAGGAAGGGGCACGAGGATGAGGAAGGAGAGAGGATGAAGAAGGAGAATGAAGATGGAGGAGGATGATGATGGTGGATGAAGGGGCTGGTGATGAAGATGGGGGGACGAAGGAGGATGAGGAGGGAGAGGAGGATGAAGTGAAGGGAGGAAGAGGGGGATGAAGATGGGGCTGGAGGAGGAGGGGGGGATGAAGATGGGGGGGGGAGGATGAGGAGGCAGCCGAGGCCGAAGGGAGACCCCCCCCCTCACTGTCTCCATCATGGTGACAACGGGGTCCCCACTGCCCCCTCCATGTCACCCCCCTCCCCCCCCCAAGGGGACCCAGGGGTCCAGCTCAGGCCCCTCCTCTCCCCCCCCCCCCCCCCCAAAAAGGGACCCCGGCACCCGAGGCAGCCCCTCCCCCCCCTCAGTCCCCCCCCTCCCCCCAAGGGGACCCCGGCAGCCGGGACAGCCCCTCCCCCCTCAACAGGGGACCCAAGAGTTGGGGAATCCCCCCCAAAAAAGGGACCCCGGCATCTGGGGGGGACCCTCCTCCCCCCCCCCCCCCCCAAAAAAGGGACCCCGGCATTCAGGGGAGAACCCCCCCCCCCCCTCCAAAAAAGGGACCCCAGCATCCGGGGGGGGCCCCCCAAAAAGACAGGAGACTGTAGGAAGAAAACATTTATTGGGGGAACCCCCAAAGCCCCTGGGGCCGGGGGGGGGGCCCGGGGGGGGTGGGGGGGGGCTGGGGGGGTCAGAGGTCACTTCTTCTTCGCCCCCTCCTCCTCCTCCTTGGCCATGGCTGCCTCCTGCTCCCGCCGCTGGTGCTGGAAGGCGGCGCAGTCCTCGGCCGTCAGCCTGCGGGGGGACCCGGGTGTCGGGGGGGGGGGGACGGGACACGACACGACGACACCCATGACACCCCCACCCACCCACCCAGGGGACCCACGCGTGACCTTTGCCCCCCACGACACCCACAAAGGGACCCAAGCGTAGAGCGGGGCCTCTGCTGCGCCCACCCAGGGGACACCCAGGGGTCGGGGGGGGGACGGGGACGGGGGGGGACGGGACACGGACACGACGACACACATGGGGACACCCAGGCACCGGGGGCACCCGCTGGGTGATGTCACCCATGAAGGGTCCTGCTGGAGGGGGTCGTCGTCCGTCCCCCCCCCCCACGAGGGACCCAGGTGTTGGGGGGGGGGGCACCCACACATTTAGGGAGGGACACAGGGGTCTGGGATTGAGGGAGGGGACACAGGGACCCCAGCATCCAGGGTGGGGGGGGGTGGGGGACACCAGGTGTGGGGGGGGGAGGGGGGGGCACCCACCGGGGGACGACGCGGAGGCCGAGGCTGCGGGCGGAGCCCACCAGGGCCCCCACCAGGGCGGGCAGGGGGGTCCCTCGCGCCGCCACCGCCGGGTCCCGCTGCTTGGCCACTGCCACCTCGTAGAGGTGCTTCAGGGACACCACCCCCACCTCCTCGTGCCCTGGGGGGGGGAAGGGGGGGGTGATAGGTGTCCAGGGATACCCCCCCCCCCACAGCACCCCCGTGGGGATTTCCCCCCCGCCGCCACGAGGCACCCAAGGGACCGGAGACCCACCTACAGGCACCCATAGGCCCCGAGAACCCCCCCAAACCACCCAGAGACCCCCCCACCCCCCAGCACCCCGACCCCCCCCGCAGCACCCCCAAGCCCCGAGACCCCCCCATATCCCCACAGCGCCCCCCCCAACCCCCCTAAGCACCCCCAGCTCCTGGGACCCCCCCCACTCCAGCCCCCCCAGACACCCCCTCAGTCCCCCCAAGGTCCTCAGACCCTCCACAGACACCCCCCCCCCAGCACCCCCAGGTCCTGGGATCCCCCATGGACCCCCCCCCCCCCTTCCCAGCACCCCCATATTCCCCCCCCCCCCCCAGCACCCAGAATCCCCCCCAGGACACCCCCATGCTCATAGAGAAGGGCCCCCCACCCTCTCCAAGAGCCCCCCCAGCCCCCAGGACCCCCCCCAAGAGCCCCCCCCAGCCCCCAGGACCCCGCAGGACCCCCCAGGACCCCCCCGGCCCCCCCCGCCCCCTCACCGGGCCGTGCTGCGCCCTTCTGGACGCCGGCGACGGCCTTGAGGAAGTAGGAGGTGGGGGGGGTCCCGATGGTCAGCTCGTAGCTGCGGTCGGGCTGGGGGGGGCACGGGGGGGTCAAAGGGGGGGGCACCCAGTGGGGGGGCACCCACTGAGGGAGGGTGGCAATGGGCACCCAGTGTGGGAGTATCAATGGGGGGGGGCACTCGGGGGGGGGGGCACGCAGAGGGAGGGTGTGGGGGGGGGCACCCAGTGCAGGAGGGGGCACCCAGTGGGGGGGGGAGCACCCAGTAGGGGAGTATTAACGGGGGGGGGCACCCAGTGTGGGGGGCACCCACTGAGGGAGGGTGGCAATGGGGGGCACCCAGTGCGGGATTGTCGGGGGGGGGGGGGGGGGGGGCACCCACTGGGGGGGGTGTCACTGGGGAAGGGGCACCCACTGGGGGGGGGGGGGGCACCCAGTGAGGGAGGGTGTCAAGGGGGGGGGCACGCACTGAGAAACGGTGTCGGGGGGGGGGGGCACCCAATGGGGAGGAGAGGTGCATCAAGGGGGGGCACCCAGCAGCAGGGGGGGTCAAGGGGGGCACCCACCGGGGGGGGGGGGTGTCAAGGGGGGGGCAGCACCCAGTGGGAGTCAGGACGGGGCTGCAGCACCCTTAAGGGGGGGTTAAAAGGGGTGGCTTCAATTGAGGGGGGGTAGCACCCATGGGGGGGTGGACAGCACCCATGGGGGGGGTCAAAGGCTGGCACCTGGGGGGGGGGAGGCTTCAATTAGTGGGGGGGGTCAGCACCCATGTAGGTGGTCAATGGGGGGGATCAGCACCCATGGTGGGGGGGGCATAAGGGGAACAACATCCGGGGGGGGGGGGGGGCAGCACCCATGGGGGGGGCAGCACCTGCGGGGTCAGCACCCATGGGGGGGGGGGGGGGCAGCACCTTAGGGAGGGTTAGCACCCATGGGGGGGGGTCAGCACCTGGAGAGTCGTCGGGGGGGGGACACACGACAGCACCTTAAAGGGGGTTAAGGGGGATGGGGCGGTCCCCCGGTGCCGCGGGGGGGCCCCGGGGGGGTCCCCGGAGACTCACGTGGACTCGCAGGCGGACTCGCAGCGGGACCCCGGCCTTGACGTCCCGGGAGCGCTCGTTGAAGTCCTGGCAGAAGGCGGCGATCGGGACCCCGCGCTGGGGAGGGACCAGACGGCTCGGACCGGGGCTCGGGGGGGGGAGCGGAGCCGGGACCCCCCGGGGCACCGGGAACCCCCACGAAGCCCCCGACCCCCTCAGGCCCCGGGACCCCACTCCGGGACACCCCCCCCCCAGGCTAGGGGAACCCCCCTGGTGCACCGGGACCCCCCCCCCCCCCAGCGCCGCACCTGCCCCAGGACGGGCCCCAGCGGCGGCCCCGGGGCCGCCCCCCCCGCCGGGATGAGCATCCGGAGCGGCCGCGGCGCCGGCCCGGCCCCGGGCCCCGCTCGCACCCCCCGCGCCGCCCGCGCCGCCTTCGACATGGCCGCCGGGTCACGTGGGGAGGGAGCGGGTCACGTGGGGAGGGAGGGGCGGTGCTGAGGAGGGGCGGAGCGAGAGGTGGAGTGGGCCGAGGGGGCGGAGCGGAGGGGAAGGGGGCGGAGAGACTCCGCCCCGCCGTGACGTAGACGACCATATATGGTAGTGGGGGCGGAGCCTGGAGGCGCGGCGGGACCGGGGAAGGCACCTCCCACCCGCAGGGGACCCCGGCGCCCCCGTGCACACCCCGCCCCCCCCCGGGGACCCCCCCCAGGACACACACCCCCCCCCCCCGGGACACCCCCCCGGGGACCCCCCCCGGGACACCCCCCCCGGGACACCCACCCGGGGCACCCAGGCGTCCGGCGGGGGGAGAGGGGGGTGGGGGGGTTCGGGGGGGGAGGGGAGGGGATCACCGCTCCCCCCCGCCCCCCCGCCCCCGCTGGCGCGAGGCCCGCAGCCGCTGCAGCACCTCCTCCCGCGACCCCGCCCTGCGGGGGTCAGAGGTCACGAGAGGAACATACACCCCCCCACACCCCCCCCACCCCCCAAGATCTCCCAGAAAGTCCCTCGGCACCCACCGCCCCCCCCAGCACCCATGGGACTCCCAGAGACCCCCCCCCTCCCCGAGGCACCCAGCCCCGCCCATCCCTCCCCAGCACCCATAGGACCCCCCAGCACCCACGCCCCCCCAGCACCCATAGGACCCCCCCAGCCCCCTCAGGCCCCCTCAGAATCCACACCCCCCACCCCCATCCCTCCCCAGCACCCATAGGACCCCCCAGCACCCCCCAGCACCCACGCCCCCCCAGCCCCTCCCCATCCCTCCCCAGCACCCATAGGTCCCCCCCCCAGTCCCCTCAGCACCCATAGGCCCCCCCAGCACCCCCCAGCACCCATAGGACCCCCCCACCCACCGGCTGCGGGCCCGCTCGTAGGCGGCCGTCAGGACTCGGTCCCTCTCGTCCAGGAAGGCGGCGTGAGCCCCCGCCACGTACCTGCGGGGGGGGGCCCAGAGTCCGGGTGGGGAACCCCCCCCACCCCCTGCCCCCCCGGGCACGTGCACACCCAGACCCTCTGCCCTGGGTGACTGGGTCCGTCCCCCCCCCCCAGCCCTGGGTCCCCCCCACGAACTCTCAGGTCCCCCCCAAACTCCTGGGTGTGTCCCCCCCCCAAATGCCTGGGTTGCCCCTGAATGTGTGGGTGTCCCCCCCCAAACTCCTGGGTCCCCCCACACCCCTTGGTCCCCCACCCCTGGGACCCCCCCAAACTCCTGGGTCCCCCTCAATGCCTGGGTCCCCCCCCCAAACTCCCGGGTCCCCCCCCAAACTCCTGGGTCCCCCCCAGATGCCTGGGTCCCCCCCCGAACTTCTGGGACCCCCCTAAACTCCTGGGTCTCCCCCCAAACACCTGGGTCCCCCCCAAACTCCTGGGTCCCCCCCCAGATGCCTGGTTGCCCCTGAATGCCTGGGTCCCCCCACCCAAACTCTTGGCCCCCCCCCCCGAACTCCTGCGTCCCCCCCCGGACATCTGGGGCCCCCCCAAACTGCTGCATCCCCCCGAACTCCTGGGTCCCCCCCCAGATGCCTGGGTCCCCCCTGAATGGCTGGGTGTGTCCCCCCCCCGAACTCCTGGGTCTCCCCAAACTCCTGGGTCCCCTCGCAGACGCCTGGGTCCCCACCCCCAGACTCCCGGGTCCCCCCCAAACTCCCGGTCCCCCCTCAACGCCTGGGTCCCCCCTGAACTCCTGGGTCCCCCCCAGGACACCTGGGTCCCCCAAAAACTGCTGGGTACCCCCGAACTCCTGGGTCGTCCCCCCCCAGATGCCTGGGTCCCCCCTGAATGCCTGGGATCCCCCCCCAAACTCCTGGGTGTCCCCCCCCCGAATTCCTGGGTCCCCCCCCAAACTCCCGGGTCCCCCTGAACTCCTGGGTCCCCCCGGTCGCGGGGTCCCCCCGGTCGCGGGGTCCCACCTGTAGGCCAGGGCGTGGGCCAGCCCCCCCAGGGCGGCCAGCAGGAGGCAGAGCCCCAGCAGGCGGCGGGGGGGGGCGGCGGGGGGGGGCCCGGGGGGGCGGAACTGCTCCCAGTACCGGCGGTTGGGTCGGCCCTGGGGGGAGACGGGGACCCCCGGCGGGGGGGGGGGGCAGCACCCATGGGACCCCCGGGGACCCCACAGGGACCCCCAGACCCCCCCAGCACCCATGGAAACCCCAGGCACCCCACAGGGACTCACAGACCCCCCCTCCCCCAGCACCCATAGGACCCCCAGACCCCCCCAGCACCCATGGAAACCCCAGGGACCCCCAGGGCTCCCCAGCACCCACAGGACCCCCAGATCCCCCCAGTGCCCCCCAGCACCCATGGGACCCCCAGGGACCCCCCAGGGACCCCCAGCCCCCCCCCCAGCACCCATGGGACCCCCCACCCATGGATCCCCAGGGACCCCCCAGGGATCCCCAGCCCCCCTGGGACCCCCTGGGATTCCCCCAGCACCCATCGGACCCCCATGCCCCCCCCAGCCCCCCTGGGACCCCCTGGGACTCCCCGAAGCACCCATGGGATCCCCCCCCCATCCCCCCGGGGTCCCCATTACCGTGGGGGGGGTGGGGGGGGCTCGGTGCGGGGGGGGCTCCTCCGGGGGGGGGGGGCGGGGGCCCGGGGGGGGCGGGGGGGGCGCGGGGGCGGCTCAGGGTCCTGTAGGCCTCGGCCAGCAGCAGGAAGCGCCCGTGGCGGGTGGGGTCCCCGGGGTCCCCGTCTGGGTGCACCTGGGGGGGGGCACCCGGACACCTGGGTCCAGACCTGGCCTGGGGGGACCCAGGCATCCGGGCACCCAAGAGGGGGGACCCCCCCAAAACCACCCGGCGGGACCCCAAAGAAACATCCTGCCCCCCCACCCGGGGGGACACAGGCGTCCGGGCACCCAAAGGAGACCCCCCCCCCCCCATGACATCCTGGGGGGACACAGGCGTCCGGGCACCCAAAGGAGACCCCCCCCCCATGACATCCTGGGGGGACACAGGCGTCCAGGCACCCAAGAGAGGGGACCCCCCCAAAACCACCCGGGGGGACCCCAAAGAAACATCCTCCCCCCCCCCTCCCCACCCGGGGGGACCCAGGCACCCAAAGGAGACCCCCCCCGCCCCCCCCATGACATCCTGGGGGGACCCAGGTGTCCGGGACCCCCCCACCCTGACCTCCCAGGGGCACCCAGGCGTCTGGGCACCCATGATGGGCCCCCACCCACCCATGACAACGTGGGGGACCCCGGAACCCAGGACCCCAAAGGGGACCCCCCCCCCCCGACCCCCCCCCCCGGACACCGGGTCCTTCCCAGTGCTCCCAGTGCTCCCAGTACCTCCTTGCAGCGGGCCAGGAAGGCTGCGCGGATCTCGGCGGGCGACGCATCGGGCCGGACCCCCAGCACCGCGTAGGGGTCCCGCGGCCCCGCCCTGCGGGGGGACCCAGGAGATCGGGGGGGACCCAGGAGTTTGGGGGGGGACCCAGGGGTGGGGGACCCAGGGGTGGGGGTGGGGACCCAGGAGATCGGGGGGGGAGGGGGCACCCAGGGGTGGGGGACCCTGGGTGTGGGGGGGGACCCAGGATAGCAGGGGGACCCAGGGGTGGGGGACCCTGGGGTGGGGACCCAGGGGTGGGGGACCCAGGAGATCGGGGGGGGGGGGGCACCCAGGGGTGGGGGACCCTGGGGTGTGGGTGGGGACCCAGGATTTTGGGGGGACCCAGGAGTGTGGGGGGGACACCCAAGGGGTGTGGGGGGACCGAGGAGTTTGGGGGACCAAGGGGTGTGGGGGGGGACCCAGGAGATTGGGGGGTGCCCGGGGGTGGGGGACCCAGGGATGTGGGGGGGGGGGGCAAGGGGTTCAGGGGGGGACCCAGAAGTTTGGGGGAGCCTGGGGTGTGGGAGGGGGGCACAGGAGTTCGGGGGGGACCCAGGGGTGTGGGGGGACCCAGAGTATGGGGGGGACACCAGGGGGTGGGGGGGGACCCAGGCTCCCAGGGGAGACCCAGGAGTTTGGGGGGGACCCCGGGGTGCGGGGGGGGACCCAGGATTTTTTGGGGGGGACCCAGAAGTTTGGGGGACCCCGGGGTGAGGGGGGACACCAAGGGCTGGGGGGGGGACCCAGGAGACTGGGGGGGGACCCAAGTGTCCGTGGGGACCCCCAGGTGTCGGGGGGGACCCCCAGGATTTTGGGGGGGCCCGGGGGGGCGGGGCTCTCACCGCGTGCAGAGGCGGGGGCGGGTCCGGGCAGCAGCGGGGGCGGGGCGGCCCAAGGGCCCTGCGGGACCCCGCCCCCAATGAGCCCGGCGCTTAATTAACGCTTAATTAACTTTTAATTAACCTTTAATTAACCCTTAAACGCAGCAATCGCCAGGCGTCAACCTGTAACGGACTGAGACCAAGCGGCCCGTCTTAATTACCGTTAATTAGCCCGTTAATTACGGCCCGGGGCTGCTGACCGCGGCGGGAGCAGCGCCTCGTCCCGAGCACTCAGGTAATTAACGGCGAGTGCTAATTGATTCCCTATTAACTCCTAATTAACGGCTGATAGCGGCGGCCCCGCCCCCGCCCCCCTCCCCTAATTAAGGCTAATTAGCCCCTAAGTAACGCTAATGAAGCCCCCGCCCGAGCACCAATTAGCCCCCAATTAGCACTAATTAGCCGCTAAATAACTCCCCGCAGCCAATGAGGGGCCGCTCCGGGCAGCTCACACGGTATTTCATGCTAATGAGATGTTAATTACGAGCAGGCGAGGAGGGGGCGCCTAATTAGGGGTAATTAACAGGCGGTTAATGAGACGACCCCCTCCCCGCCTTGGCCGTTACCATGGAAACCGCGCGCCGCACTGCCGCCGCCATTCCCCGCCGCCTTCCGCTTCCGGCGGCGGAAGATCACGTGGCCGGAAGCGCGGGTGAGGCCCCATCATATCCCCGCCCCTTCCGCCCTGAGGCGGTAGTCACGTGGCTTGGCGCCTGCGCGCTGTAACCCGGGCGGGATGGCGGTAGAGGTGAGGGGGGGCCGGGGGGGGGGGTTTGGGGGGGCCCGAGGGGGTTTCGGGGGGGCTCCAGGGGGGTGGGGGGGCCCAGAGGGGGGCTGTGAGGTGGGGGGGGCCCTTGAGGGTTGGGGGGGGCTGGGGGGGGGCCCTGATGGGGGGGGACGCCTGGAGGGGGGTCTGGGGGGTGGGGAGGGGCCTGGGGGGTGGCCATGGGCCTGTGGTGGCCATGTTGGGGTGCCCCTGACCCCGTGGGGTGCTGATGACCTCATTGGGGTGCCCATGACCATGTTGGGGTGCCAGTGACCACGTTGGGGTGCTGATGACCTCATTGGGGTGCCCATGGCCATGTTGGGGTGCCCCTGACCCCATGGGGTGCTGATGACCTCATTGAGGTGCCCATGGCCATGTTGGGGTGCCAGTGACCACGTTGGGGTGCTGATGACCTCATTGGGGTGCCCATGGCCATGTTGGGGTGCCCCTGACCTCGTTGGGGTGGTGATGATCTCATTGGGGTGCCCATGGCCATGTTGGGGTGCCCCTGACCCCATGGGGTGCCCGTGGTCATGTTGGGGTGCCCCTGACCCCGTGGGGTGCTGATGACCTCATTGGGGTGCCCATGGCCATGTTGGGGTGCCAGTGACCACGTTGGGGTGCTGATGACTTCATTGGGGTGCCCATGACCTCGTTGGGGTGCAGATGACCCCATGGGTGGCAGTGACCCTTGGGGGGTGCCCGCGGCCACGTTAGGGTGGGGTGACACGTGCAGGGTGCTGATGACCTCATTGGGGTGCCCATGACCTCACTGGGGTGGGGGATACCCTTGGGGGGTGCCCCTGGCCATGTTGGGTTGTTGATGACCTCACTGGGGTGCCAATGACCTCGTTGGGGTGCCCATGAGCTCACCGGGGTGTGGGTGATGGCATAGGTGGGGGTGACCCTTGGGGGGTGCCCATGACCATGTTGGGGTGCTGATGATGTCATTGGGATATCAATAACCACGTTGGGTTGTTGATGGCCTCGTTGGGGTCCTGATGACCTCGCTGGGTTGTTGATGATCTCGTTGGGGTGCCCATGACCTCATCAGGGTGGGTTGAGCCTTGGGTGGTGCTCATGGTCAGGTTGGGGTGCTGATGACCTTGTTGGGTTGCTGATGACCTCATTGGGGTGCCTCATGGGGTGCCCCATCAGGGTGGAGGTGACCCTGGGGGCGGTGGGGATGACCCTTGAGGGTGCCCATGGCCATGTTGGCTTGTTGATGACCTCATCGGGGTGGGGGTGACCCCACGGGGTGGGGAACACCCTTGGGTGGTGCTCATGGCCATGTTGGGGTGCTGATGGTCACATTGGGTTATTGATGATCTCATTGGGATATCGATGATATCATTGGGTTGTTGATGAGCTCGTTGGCTTGTTGATGACCTCATTAGGGTGGGGGTGACCCCGTGGGGTGGGGGACACCCTTGGGGGGTGCCCACGGCCATGTTGGGTTTTCAATGACCTCATTGGGCCGTTGAGGACCTCATTGGGATGTTGATGACCACCTTGGGTTGTCGATGACCTCATTGGCTTGTTGATGACCTCATCAGGGGGCGGGCGACAGTGTGGCGTGGAGCACACCGTTGGGGGGTGTCCATGGCCGTGTTGGGTTGTTGATGACTTCGTTAGCTTGTTGATGACCTCATGAGGGGGGTGACCCCATGGGGTGGGGGGGCACCCTTGGGGGGTGCCCGTGGCCATGTTGGGTTGTTGATGATCTCATTGCGTTGTTGATGACCTCATTGGGTTGTTGACGACCTCGTTGGGATGTCCATGACCACCTTGGGTTGTTGATGACCTCGTTGACTTGTTGATGACCTCATCGGGGTGGGGGTGACCCCGTGGGGTGGGGTGACCCTCGGGGGGTGCCCACGGCCGTGCCGGGTGCTGACGGTGCCGTGGGGTGCCCCCCGGCAGCTGTGGGGCTGGGTGCTGGCGCTGGCGCTGGCGCTGGCGGCGGAGCCAGGGCGGAAGGTGCAGATCGGGGTGCGGCGGCGGCCGGAGGCCTGCGGGGTGCGCTCCCGCCGGGGGGACCTGCTCCACATGCACTACACGGTACTGGGGGCACTGGTTTTGTACTGGGAGGGACTGGGGGAGGGCCTGGGTGTGCATACCAGGGTTTGGGGGGGACTGGTTTGGACGGGGAAGCAGTGGAAGGGACTGGGGGAGGCTGGGGGGCAGTCCTGGGTGTGTACATGTGGGCTTGGGGGCTACTGGTTTGGACTGGGAGGCACTGGGAGGGGCTGGGGGAGGGCCTGGGTGTGCACACGAGGGGCTGGGGGCTACTGGTTTGGACTGGGAGGCACTGGGGGGGGGAACTGAGGGAGGGCCTGGGTGTGCACACAAGGGTGTGGGAGGGACTGGTTTGGACTGGGAGGCACTGGGAAGGACTGGGGGGCAATCCTGGGTGTGTACATGAGGGCTTGGGGGCTACTGGTTTGGACTGGGAGGCACTGGGACGGGCTGGGGGAGGGCCTGGGTGTACACACGAGGGTGTGGGAGGGACTGGTTTGGACTGGGAGGCACTGGGAGGGACTGGGGGAGGCTGGGGGGCAGTCCTGGGTGTGTACATGAGGGCTTGGGGGCTACTGGTTTGGACTGGGAGGCACTGGGAGAGGCTGCTGGGAGGAGGGTAGCCTGGGAGATCCTGTCCATAGTGGAACCACTGGTTTGTACTGGTCTATACTGGTTTCAAAGTTCCCTGTAAAAACGGGTTGTCCTGGGAAAGGGGGGGGTGATACTGGTTAGTGTGGGGTTTTGCTGTTTTTTACTGGTTTGTGGGGGGTGGTACTGGTCCATACTGGTGTATACTGGTCCATACTGGTGTATACTAGTCCATACTGGTCTGTACTGGTCAGAGGACCACCTAGATGAAGGGGTTGTTCCGGGCGAGGGAATTTATACTGGTTAATGTGGATTTCGCTGCATCTTACTGGTTTGGGGGGGGGTTGTACTGGTCCGCACTGGTTCCTTCTTGCGGTCTCTGGTCCATACTGGTCTGTACTGGTCGCAGGGCCACCTGGAGGACGGCTCCCAGTTTGACAGCAGCCTGAGCCGGGACCAGCCCTTCGTCTTCTCGCTGGGCACGGGCCAGGTCATCAAGGGCTGGGACCAGGGGCTGCTGGGGTAGGGGCCCGCGCGCCGCCCCGCGCTGGGGGGACCCGGGACTGGGGGGGCCCAGGGGTGCGGGGGGACCCAGGGGTGGGGGGGGCCCAGGGGTGTGGGGGGACCCGGGTGTTTGGGGGGACCCAGGAGTTTGGGGAGGACCCAGGGGTGGGGGGGGCCCCAGGAGTTTAGGGGGCCCAGGCATTTGGGGGGACCCAGGTGTTTGGGGGACCCAGGGGTGTGGGGGGACACACAGGGGTGGGGGGGGGCCAGGAGTTTGGGGGGGGGCCAGGCATTTGGGGGGACCCAGGGGTTTGGGGGGACCCAGGGGTGGGGGGGGACACACAGGGGTGGGGGGGGGCCCAGGAGTTTGGGGGGGGGCCAGGCATTTGGGGGGACCCAGGGGTTTGGGGGGACCCAGGGGTGGGGGGGCCCAGGAGTTTGGGGGGCCCAGGCATTTGGGGGGACCCTGGGGTTTGGGGGACCCAGGGGTGTGGGGGGACACACAGGGGTGGGGGGGGGACCCAGGGTTTGGGGGGACCCAGGGGTGGGGGGGGGACCCAGGTGTTTGGGGGACCCAGGGGTGTGGGGGGACCCAGGGGTTTGGGGGGACCCAGGGGTGGGGGGGCCCAGGCATTTGGGGGGACCCAGGGTTTGGGGGGCCCAGGCATTTGGGGGGGCCCAGGCATTTGGGGGGACCGAGGGGTGGGGGGGGACCCTGGGGTGGGGGGGGACCCAGGGGTTTGGGGGGACCCAGGGGTGGGGGGACACACAGGGGTGTGGGGGGGCCCAGGCATTGGGGGGACCCAGGGTTTGGGGGGGCCGAGGGGTGTGGGGGGGACCCTGGGGTTTGGGGGGACCCAGGCGTTTGGGGGGACCCAGGGGTGGGGGGGCCCAGGCATTTGGGGGGACCCAGGGTTTGGGGGGCCCAGGCATTTGGGGGGGCCCAGGCATTTGGGGGGACCGAGGGGTGGGGGGGGACCCTGGGGTGGGGGGGGACCCAGGGGTTTGGGGGGACCCAGGGGTGGGGGGACACACAGGGGTGTGGGGGGGCCCAGGCATTGGGGGGACCCAGGGTTTGGGGGGGCCGAGGGGTGTGGGGGGGACCCTGGGGTTTGGGGGGACCCAGGCGTTTGGGGGGACCCAGGGGTGGGGGGGGACCCAGGCATTTGGGGAGACCCCGGCATCAGGGGGACCCAGGAGTCTGGGGGTCCCAGGCATTTGGGGGCACCCAGGGGTTTGGGGGGACCCCAGCATTGGGGGGACCCTGGCATCGGGGGAACCCAGGATTTTGGCGGGCCCAGGGATTTGGGGGGCCCCCCCCATATATTGAGGGGTCCCCGGTGTCCGGGCACCCCTGACCCCCCCCCCCCCCCCCCCCCCCCAGGATGTGCGAGGGGGAGAAGCGGAAGCTGGTGATTCCTCCAGAGCTGGGTGAGCCCCGACGCGGGGGGACCCCAAAAGCGGGGGGAATGGGGGACCCCCCCAGTGCGGGGGGACCCCCAATGGGAGGGGGGAGGGACCCCAAAATACAGCGGGGTGGGGGGGCCCCCTAAAAATGGGTGAAGCCCCAAAAAGGGGGAACAAAGACATGGGGGGGGGGGGCTGAAATGTGGGGGGGCCCTAAAGTGGGGGGCTCCAAATTTGGGGGGGCTGAGGTTCCCCCTTTTGGGGGGGGGGGTGTTGGGAGACCCCAAATTAGGGGGGGCCCCCCCTTGGGAAGAGGAATTTGAGGTGAACCCCATAAATTTAAGGGTTTAGGGGAGGACACCCCAACATCAGGGGCCCTGGGGGGGTGTCCCAATTTTGGGGTGCAGCCCCCCCACCCCCCGTGACACCCCGTCTCCCCCCAGGCTACGGGGACCGTGGGGCCCCCCCCAAAATCCCAGGTGAGCCCTGACCCCCCCCCCCCAAGGTTTTGGGGGTTCATGGGGGGGTGGAGGTGGGAAAGAGGGATTTGGGGGTCCAGGTGGGGTTTTGGGGTGAAAAGGAGGAATTTGGGGGTTCAGGGGGGAATTGGGGGGTTCCAGGGTGGGGGTTTGGGGTGAAAAGGAGGGATTTGGGGGTTCAGGGGAAAATTTGGGGGGTCCAGGGTGGGATTTTGGGGTGAAAATGAGGAATTTGGGGAGAAACTTGGGGGTTCAGGTGAAATTTTGGGGTTCCAGGGTGTGGGTTTGGGGTAAAAGCGAGGGATTTGGGGGGAGTCAGGGGGAAATTTGGGGGTTCAGAGGAAATTTAGGGGTTCCAGGGTGGGGTTTTGGGGTGAAAATGAGGGATTTGGGGGTGCAGCAGGGATTTGGGGGTGCTGACCCCCCCCTTTGGGCAGGGGGGGCCGTGCTCATCTTCGAGGTGGAGCTGCTGAAGATCGAGCGGCGGCCGGAGCTTTAGGGGGCCCCCCCAAAATCAGGGGGGGGTCCCCCAAATCACCCTGGGGGGATCCCCCTTATTTCAGGGGATCCCCCCAAAATCAGGGAGACCCTCAAAATCATTGGGGGGGGCCCCCCCAGCCCTGTTGGGTTGGGAGTTTGCTGATTTATGTGGGACCCCGAGTTTTGGGGGGGCCCCCCCCAAAAAATGTGGGGGGTCAATAAACAGCTGGATTGGAGCTTCCTGCGGTGGCTGAGTGTTGGGGGGACCCCAGAATCGGGGGGGGGGGGGGGAGATGGGACCCCGGGTTCCCCTTGGGGGGGGAGGGGGAATGGGGGGGTCACCAGCGAACCCCCAAATGTCAAAGTTCCGTTTATTAAATCCGTATAAAAACAACCCCAAAAAGTCACCGAAGAATTTAAAAAAAACCTAAAAAAGCCCCAAAATCCCCCTTCTCCCCCCCCGGGGCCCCCCCCAAAACCCACAGGGGACCCCAAAACCTCCCTGGGGACCCCAAAACCGGTGGGGGAGGGATTGCTGGGGGGGGGGTGTGATTATCGCTGCAGGGAGACCCTGAAATTGGGGGGGGTCCCCAGTATCAGGGGTCCCCTCCCCCCAAAGCTGGGGGGTCCCTGGAATCGGGGGGGGTCCCCAGAATTGGGGGGTCCCCCAAAACCACGGGGGGGTCACTTCTTTTGGGGGGTGTTGAGCTTCTGCATCCCCCGGATCTTCTCCAGCAGGTCACCGACGAACGCCTGGGGAGGGGTGGGGGGGGGGTGTCAGGGGTCCGGGTGCCACCCCCCACCCCCCCCCCCAAAAAGGGACCCAGGGGTCTGGGTGCTCCCCCCTCCCCCCAAAAGGGACCCAGGGGTCTGGGTGCTCCCCCCTCCCCCCAAAAGGGGACCCAGGGGTGCAGGGGACCCCCCCACCGCAGAGGGACCCTGGGGTCTGGACACCCCCCCCCCCCCCCCAAAAGGGGACCCAGGGGTCTGGGTGGTGCCCCCCCCCCCAAGGGACCCAGGTGACCCCTCCCCTCCCCCCAAAAGGGGACCCAGAGGTCCAGGTGGCCCCTCCCCCCCCAAAGGTGACCCAGACATGTGGGTGCTCCCCAACCCCCACCCAAGGGACCCAGGTGACCCTGCCCCTCCCCCCAAAGGGACCCAGGTGCCTGGGTGGTCTGCACCCCACCCCACCCCCCCCAAAAGGGGACCCAGGGGTCCGGGTGGTCCCCAACCCCCACCCAAAGGACCCAGGTGACCCTGCCCCTCCCCCCCAAGGGACCCAGGCACATGGGTGCTCCCCAACCCCCACCCAAGGGACCCAGCTGACCCCCCCCTCCCCCCAAAAGAGGACCCAGAGGTCCAGGTGGCCCCTCCCCCCAAAGGGACCCAGGTGACCCCCCCCCCTCCCCCCCAAAAGGCGACCCGGGGGTGCAGGTGGCCCCTCCCCCCCCCCCCCCCAAAAGGGGACCCCGGGGTCCGGGTGCCCCCGCCCCTCCCCCCCCCCAAGGGACGCGGGTGCCCCCGCCCCTCCCCCTCACCTCGGTGGGCTTGTAACAGTCAACGAGGATCTCCTGGAGGGGGGGGAGGGGAAAGGGGGGGTTCAGGGGGGATTTGGGCCCCCCCAAACCCCCGGGGGACACCCCAAAGCCTGGGGGGGCCCCTCAGGCTCCCACACTGCCCCCCCCTTCCCCGCCCGGCTTTTTTGGGGAGCCCCCCCCCCCAAATTTTAAAGGACCCCCAAAGTTTGGGCAGACCCCAATTGTCACTTCCCCCACTCCCCGCCCAGGTTTTGGGGGACCCCCCCCACATTCCAGCCCCTCCCCCTCCAATTTGGGGGACCCCCCCGAGATCTCAGCCTCCCCCCCCCCCAAAACCTTGGGAGACCCCAAAATGGGGGGGAGACACCCCAAAACTTCAGGAAAGCGTCAATACAGGGACAACTGCGCCCGCCTGCCCGGGTTTTGGGGGGCCCCGCCGGGTTTTGGGGGGTCCCCCCGGGGGGTCGGGGTGTCCCAGGGTTTGGGGGCCCCCCCCCGGGTTTTGGGGACCCCCCCGGGTTTCGGGGGTACCTGGACGCGGGCGCTGCGGGCCCCGTCGCTCTCCATGTCCAGCAGCTCGTCCACGTCGATCTCCAGCTCGGGGATCTCCTCCTCCTGGGGGGGAACCCCGAAATCAGGGGGGGACCCCCAAAAATGACCCCCCCCAGGCTAAGGGGAGGGGCCTCAGGGTGTCCCCGCCCCCTCGCAAAGGAGCCTGGGAAGGGCCAGGCCTCCAAGCCCCCTCCCCCCGGGGTTGCACCCCCAAATGGGGGGGGTTAGGGGGGCCCTGCGGGGTGTGGGGGGACATGGGGGTCCCGGGGGGTTTGGGGGGGCTCCCGGAGGGGGGGTGGTGTTCCCGGTACCGGGGGATTGGGGGAGGGGGGCGGGGAGGGGACCCTGGTAACGGTGTCGGGGTGGCGGCAGGGTCCGGGGGGGGTCCCCGGCCAGGGGGGAGGGGGTGTCCCGGGAGGGGCGGGGTCCCCGGTGCCGGTCCGGGCGGTCCCGGGGGGCTCCCGGTGCCGATGCCAGGGGGGTCCCGGGAGGGGCGGGGTGCCGGTGCCGGTACCCGGCAGTCGTAGAGCGCCGTCAGCTGGGCCAGGATCCACTCCTCCAGGTGCAGCCGCTTCCGCAGCTCCCGCCGGTCGTAACGGACCGTCACCTTCCCCTGCCGCCGGCCCGGGGCCTCCTCCGCCGCCTCCCCCGCCGCCCCCGCCGCGAAACAAACGCGGGGCCCGGCCCCGGCGCTCGGTCCCGGCCCGGCGGCGGCAGCGGGGGAGGGCGCGGGGGGGCCCGGGCCGCCGCACGGCGCTGCCATGCCGGTACCGGAACCGGCCGCGCCGGAAGCGGCCACACCCCCCTCCCGCGCTGGCCCCGCCCCCTCCTCCGGTACCGCTTCCGCTTCCGGGGCGCTCGGGCCGGGGCCGCCGCCGCCGCCGCGCGCCCCTTTGTGCCGCCGCCGCGCTGGGACCACGCCCCCCCCCCGCCCGGCGCAAGGCCACGCCCACTCAAAGCAGGGCGGTAGGCCCCGCCCCCTTAAAGCGGCAACAGGGTGGGCCCGTCAGGCTCTTAAAGGGGCCGCGCCGCTGTTCTCTATGTACCGCCTCCCCCTGCGGCCCGCCCCTCCGCCCCGCCGTAGCCCCGCCCCTCCCGGCGGCCCCGCCTCCCGCCCCGGCCCGCCGCAGCGATGGCGGCGCCGCGCCCGGCCCTGGCCCCGCTCCCGCTGGAGCCGCCGCGGGTCCCCGAGATGCTGGTGCGGGGCAGCAAGTTCATCCGCTGGGACGAGGTGAGCGGGGACGGCACCCCCCGGCACCCCCCGGGACCCCCGGGACCCCCGACCCACCCCCCCCGGGGCTCCCCCGAGCCCCTCAGGGCCCCAGCCGGGGCCTCCCCCGGGGCCCGTAGGCACCCCCAGGCCCCCAAACCCAGCCGGAGACCCCCCGAATCACCCCCAAATCCCCCTCTGGGACCCCCAAATCTCCCCCGGGACCCCGCAGTCCCCCCCCAATCCCTCGCTGAAGCGTTAAAGACCCCCCCAAACCCACCCCAAGCCCTTCAGGGAGCCCCAAACCCGCCCTCAAACTCCCGAAATGGCACCCCAGAACTTTTAGAGGGCCCCCAAACTCACCCGGGACCCCCCAAATCTTCCCCAAACCCACCCTGGGACACCCCCTAAATTTCCCCCAAACCCATCTGGAACCCCTTAAATGATCCCAACCCCACCCCAAAACCCTCAAAGGGCCCCAAAACCTACCCTGGGACCCCCCACATCTCCCCCAAACCCATCCAGAACCTCCCAGATCGCCCCCAAACTCACCCTAGAATTGCGATATCACCCCCAAACCCACCCGGAACCCCTTAAATCTTTGCACCCCCCCTCCAAATTCCCCCAAACTCACCCCAGAATCCTCAGAGAGCCCCAAAACCGAGCCCAGAATAGCTAAATCACCCCAAAATCCACCTGGGACCCCCCCAAATGTCCCCCAAACCCACCCAGAACCCCCCAACTCTTCCCTAAACCCACCCCGAAACCCTCAGCCCCCAAACCCACCCCAGAACAGCCAAATCACCCCAAAATCTATCTGGAGGCCCCCCAGATCTATCCCCCCCCCCTTGAAACTCCTCAAATCACCCCCAAAGCCCTCAGAGGGCCCCCAAACCCACCCACAACCCCCCAAATCTTCCCCAAACCCACCCCAAAATCATCAGAGGGCCCCAAAACCCAGCCCAGAGTGGCCAAATCACCCCAAAACCCACCCGAGCCCCCCCAAATCTACCCCAAACCCTCCCTGAAACCCTTCAAATCTCCCCTAAACCCACCTCAAACCCCTCGGAGACCCCAAAACCCACCCGGAACCCCCCAAATCTTCCCCAAACGCACCCCGAAACCCTCAGAGAGCCCCCAACCCCACCCCAGAATGGCCAAATCACCCTGAAACCCCTCAATTTTCCCCCCAAACCCTCAGAGGGCCCCAAAACCTACCCTGAAACCCCTCAAATCTCCCCAAAATCTGTCTGGAACCCGCTAAATCTTCCCCAAACCCAGCCTAAAACCCCTCAAATTTCCCCCAAACCCACTCCGAGACCCCCTAAATTGTTCCCACACCCACCTGGATCCCCCCAAATCATCTCAAAGCCACCCCAAAATGCCCAAGTTTCTCTGAAACCCCCCAAATTTCCTCCCGATCTACCTGGAACGCCCTAAATCTTTCCCAAACCTACCCAGACCCCCCCCAATTTCCCTAAAACCCACCCCAAAACCCTCACAGAGCCCCCCAAACCACCCCCAAAATGACCAAGTCACCCCGAAACCCACCGTTAAACCCCGAGAGAGCCCCCAGGACCCCCAAATCTCCCCCAAGGCCCCCCAAATCTCCCCCCAAACCAACCCAGAACCCCCAGTTCTTCCCCCTAAATCAGCCCCCCCCAAATTCTCTGTACTCCCCCCCAAACCCCCTGAGCCCCCCAACATCCTCCTGGCACCCCCAGCTCCCCAAATAACCCCCCCACCACCCCAACCCCCCCCTGCACCCCCCCAGCACCCCCATAACCCCCTGCATTACTCTGAGCCCCCCCCAGCCCCCCAAAATCACCACGTAGACACCCCCCCCCAGTCCATCTAGGATCCCCCAGGGCACCCCAATATTGACCCCCCCCACCCCCTTTTCTCCCCCACTCAATTTTGGCTGCCCCCCCCATGCTGTGACCCATTTTCCAGACCTGCCACAAAACTGGCCCCGTTTTGGGGACAGAAAATGGGAAATTGGGTCCCCCCGCAGGGCATTTCCTTCGGCCCCCCCCCCGGCCCCCCCAAATCACCCCGTTTCACCCCAATTTTCCACCTTTCCCTCTCCGCGGCGCAGCAATGCGGAAGGAGGGGGGTGGGGGGCGGCCCGGATGCCTGGGTCACTTGGGGGGGGGGGGTGGGGGCCTGTTACCTCCCCAAATTAAAGGGTTCCCCCCATTTTTAAGGGGGGGCCCCCCCATTTAGGGCGTGTCCCCCTGCTTTGCCCCTTGGCCCCCCCTTTTCCGGGGTGGAGATGACTTTATGGGGGTCAAAGTCCCCAGGGATGAGTTGCCCCACCCGTGTTGTAACCCCAGCATTTGGGGGGGGGGGGGGGGGGGGGCAAACCCAGGCCTGGATTTTGGGGGTCCCTGGGGAGTTTTGGGGGTTCTTAGGGAGGCTGAGGAATTCTGGGAGGGGTTGGGGGGGGCTGAAGGGGTCCCCCAGGGTGGTGTGGGGGTTCTTCGGGGATCCTCGGGATGGTTTGGGGGTCCCTGGGGGCTCCCTGTGTGTTTAGGGGTCCCCCCCCGGATGATTTGGGGGTCTTTGGGGGCTCCCCGGGATGGTTTTGGGGGTGTTTCGGGTCTCTGGGGTGTTTTGGGGGTCCCTGGGGGGGGTCCTTAAGTGTTTTGAGGGGCTCCCTGGGTGCTTTCGGGGTCCTTGGGTGCACACTGTGTTTTGTGGGGCCCCCCTGGGTGATTTGGGGGTTCTGTGGGGGGTCCCTTGGGTGGTTTTGGGGTCCCTGGGAGGTTCCTTGGGTGTTTTGGGGATCCCTGGGAGCTCCCTGGGTGGTTTTGGGGTGCCTGGGGGGGCTTCCTTGGTGGATTTGGGGGGTCCCTGTGATGTTTTGGGGTCCATGGGGGTGCCTCTGTGTGGTTTTGGGGCTCCCTGGGGGTTTTGGGGGTCCCGGGGGGGGTCCCTGGGTGGTTTTGGGGGACGCTTGGGAAGTGTTGGGGTCCTGAGGGGGGTCCCAGATAATTTTGGGGTCCCTGGTGCAGCGAAGCAGGGGGGGGGGGTCCCTGGGGATTTGGGGTGGGGGATCGGGGGAGGGTTGGGGGGGGGCTCGGGGGGTTTTGGGGACCCCCCCGCCCCCCCGTCTGAGCCGCTGCCCCCCCAGGAACCGGCCACCCGCACCCTGGTGACGCTGCGCGTCGACCCCGACGGCTTCTTCCTCTACTGGACCGGCCCCAGCATGGTGAGGGGCACCCCAAAAACCAGCACCCCCAAAGCTGCACCCCAAAAATCCTCCCATCCCGCTTGGCACCTGCCAAACCAGCACCACCCCCCCCCCCCCCCCCCCAAAATGGGGCCCCCAAACTGGCACCCCCAAATCTGTACCCCAAATTCCTGGTCCCTGAATTGGCTCCCCCCCCCAGCACCCCAAATTCCTGGGCCTTCAAACTGCCCCCCCCCCCAATCAGCACCCCAAATTCCTGGACCCCCAAATTCTGCCCCCCCCCCCTCCCCCAGTGCCCTGGAGCCCAGAGAGCCCCAGCCCCCCGAAATCCCAGGGCTCCCTGAGCCCCCCCATATTCCCCCCAGTCACCCCAAGATCCCTCCTGAGGACCCCAAAAGAGCCCCCCGGGGCCCCCCAAAATCCTGGTGTCCCCCAAATCCCCTGGGCCCCTACAGGGATCCCCCAAACCCTCAGATGGTCTCAGGCCCCCCCAAATCCCCTCCGGACCCTCAAAACAATCCCCTGAGAGCTCTTGGGGTCCCCCAAATCCCACTGTGACCCCCCAGAGCCCCCCCAAATCGCCCTGGGACCTTCAGATGACCCCAAGCCCCCCAAATCCCCCTGGGATCCCCCAAATCCCCCCTCAAGACCCCCCAAAATATCCCCTGAGACCCCCTGGGGTCCCCCAAATCCCCCCAGGTCCCCCAAATCCCCCCAGGGTCCCCCAAATATCCCCTGTGACTCCTTGGGGTCCCCCCAAATCCTGCTGTGACCCCCCCCAGAGCCCCCCAGATCCCCCCCAGGATCCCCAATATCGCCCTTGGACCACCCTAGCCCCCCCCAAATTACCCTCAAGACCCCCCCAAAATCCTTGCAGGATTCCTTGCCCCCCCCCCCCCCCCCCAAATCCCCCCAGGGTCCCCAGTATCCCCCTGGAACTGCCAGACCCCCCCCCAAATTGCCCCCGTGACCCCCCAAAATCCTTCTAGGACTCCTTGGCCCCCCCAAATCCCCCCAGGGCCCCCCCAAATCCCCCCCCCCCCCGGAAGCCTTCAGCCTCCTCCCACCCTTATCAGCCCTGCCCGGACGCCTGGGTCCCCTAGATGGGGGGGGGGGGGGGGGAGGGGGGAATTCCTTCGCCCCTCCCCCTTCCCCAGGGGACCCAGGCATCCGGGGGCAGGGGGTGCCCTTTCCCACGCCCCTCCCCCACCGGCTCCTTCAGGAAATGTCCCCCCCGCCCCTCCCCCACTGCGGAAGCAGCCCCGGACGCCTGGGTCCTTCTTGGGGGGGAAGGGGGGGGGGGTGGGGGGCAGCCCCAGATGCCTGGGTCCCTCTTGGGGGGGGGGGGGGGGGGGGGGGGCACCCCTGCACGCCTGGGTCCCTCTGAGGGGGGGGGCAGGGCACCCCCGGACCCCTGGGTTTCTTGGGGGGGGGCTCCCCGCAGGAGGTCGACCTGCTGGACATCAGCGTCATCCGCGACACCCGGACGGGGCGCTACGCACGGGTGCCCAAGGTGAGGGGGGACGTAAACAGAGGAGACCCTACAATAACAAATGGGGGGGGGGGGGGGCGGGGGGGGGATCCTGCAGGGTCTTGGGAGACCCTACGTAAACATGGGGGACCCTACAATAACAAACTGGGGGCGTGGGGGTCCCGCAGGGTCTTTGGAGACCCAACGTAAACACGGGGGACCCTACAATAACAAACTGGGGTGTGGGGGGGGGGGTCCTGCAGGACTCTGGGAGACCCTACGTAAACATGGGGGACCCTACAATAGCGAATTGGGGGGGGGGGATCTTGCAGGGCGCTGGGAGACCCTACGTAAACACCAGAGACCCTACAATAACAAACTGGGAGAGGGGGGGTCCTGCAGGTCTCTGGGAGATCCTACGTAAACAGAAGAGACCCTACAATAACAAATCGGGGGGGGGTGGGATCCTGCAGGGTCTTTGGAGACCCTACGTAAACACGGGGGACCCTACAATAACAAACTGGGGTGTGGGGGGGGGGTCCTGCAGGACTCTGGGAGACCCTACGTAAACATGGGGGACCCTACAATAGCGAATTGGGGGGGGGGGGGGGGCTTGCAGGGCGCTGGGAGACCCTACGTAAACACCAGAGACCCTACAATAACAAACTGGGAGAGGGGGGGGTCCTGCAGGTCTCTGCGAGATGCTACGTAAACAGAGGAGACCCTACAATAACAAATCGGGGGGGGCGGGATCCTGCAGGGTCTTTGGAGACCCTACGTAAACACGGGGGACCCTACAATAACAAACTGGGGGTGGGGGGGTCCTGCAGGACCCTGGGAGACCCCGTGTAAACAGAGGAGACCCTACAATAACAAACCGGGGGGGGTGGATCTTGTAGGGCCCTTGCAGACCCTATGTAAATACGGGAGACCCTACAATAACAGTTTGGGGGGGGGCACGGCCCTAAACAGGGGGGATGTCGGAGACCCTCCAGTAACAAGCAGGGGGGTGGGGCTGGGGAGACCATGTTTTGGGGTGCTGGGGGTGCTGAGTGCCCCACTTCGAGGTGCTGGGTGCCTGTTTTGGGGTGCTATGGGTGTCGGTTGTCCTATTTTGGGGTGCTGTGGGTGCTGGGTGCCCCGTTGTGGGGTGCTGGGTGCCTGTTTTGGGTGCTGTGGGTGCTGGGTGCCTGTTTTGGGGTGCTGGGGGTGCTGAGTGCCCCACTTCGAGGTGCTGGGTGCCTGTTTTGGGGTGCTATGGGTGTCGGTTGTCCTATTTTGGGGTGCTGTGG
Source organism: Mycteria americana (assembly GCF_035582795.1). Lineage (NCBI taxonomy): Eukaryota > Metazoa > Chordata > Aves > Ciconiiformes > Ciconiidae > Mycteria > Mycteria americana. Next base: position 1,320 of record NW_027445505.1, on the reverse strand, counting down.
GTGCTGGGTGCCCCGTTGTGGGGTGCTGGGGTGCCTGTTTTGGGGTGCTGTGGGTGCTGAGTGCCCCACTTCGAGGTGCTGGGTGCCTGTTTTGGGGTGCTGTGGGTGTCGGTTGTCCTATTTTGGGGTGCTGTGGGTGCTGGGTGCTCCGTTGTGGGGTGCTGGGTGCCTGTTTTGGGGTGCTGGGTGCCCCACTGTGGGGTGCTGGGTGCCTGTTTTGGGGTGCTGTGGGTGCTAAGTGCCCCTTTTTGGGGTGCTGGCTGCCTGTTTTGGGGTGCTGTGGGTGTCGCTTGTCCTATTTTGGGGTGCTGTGGGTGCTAGGTGCTCCGTTGTGAGGTGTTGGGTGCCTGTTTTGGGGTGCTGTGGGTGCTGGGTGCCTGTTTTGGGGTGCTGGGTGTGCTGAGTGCCCTGTTGTGGGGTGCTGTAGGTATCAGGTGCCCCACTTTGGGGTGTTGGGTGCCCTTTTTGGGGTGCTGTGGGTGCTGGGTGCCCCTTTTGTGGGGATTGGGTGTGTATTTTGGGGGTGCTCTGGGTGCTGGGTGCCCCTTTTGGGGGGGATTGGGTGTGTATTTTGGGGTGCTGGGTGCCCCTTTTGGGGGGATTGGGTGTGTATTTTGGGGGTGCTGCGGGTGCTGGGTGCCCCTTTTGGGGGGATTGGGTGTGTATTTTGGGGTGCTGCGGGTGCTGGGTGCCCCTTGAAGGGTGCCTGGGTGCCCCATACTGGGTTGCCGTGGGTGCTGTTGTGCTCCGTATGGGGGTCCGGGTGCCCTGTTTGGGGGTGCTGGCGACTCCCTCGGGGCAGAGCGGGGGCACCCATGGGTGCTGTGTGCGCAGGACCCCCGGACGCGGGAGGTGCTGGGTTTCGGGGACCCCGGGGGGGCACCCCCAGGAGCGGCTCCTCACCGTGGTGCACGGCCCCGACATGGTCAACGTGGCCTTCCTCAACTTCGTGGCCGTCCAGGATGACGTTGCCAAGGTAGCGCCCGCGGGAGCACCCATGGGTGCTGGGGGGGGGGGGGGGGGGGGGGGGGGGCGCGGGTCTTGGGGGGCTCTGGGAGCCCTTTTGGGGGGTCTTGGGGGGGCTCTGGGAGCTGCTATTACGGGTCCCTGGGGGGTTTTGGGGGGGAACCTTGGGGTCTTGGGGGAACTCTCGGGGTCGGGGGGGGGGGGTCTGAGGGTCTTGGGGGGCTTGGGTGCTCATTTTGGGGGTCCCTGGGTGCCCTGGGGGGGCTCAGGGTGCCCCATTTTGGGGTGCTGGGGGGCTCTGGGAGCCCTTATTATGGGTCCCGGAGGGGGGTTGGGGGGGTCTTGGGGGGGAGT